>NW_025729223.1:22500-25000 GCF_021461385.2 Schistocerca piceifrons
GGAATCGAACCCTGATTCCCCGTTACCCGTTACAACCATGGTAGGCGCAGAACCTACCATCGACAGTTGATAAGGCAGACATTTGAAAGATGCGTCGCCGGTACGAGGACCGTGCGATCAGCCCAAAGTTATTCAGAGTCACCAAGGCAAACGGACCGGACGAGCCGACCGATTGGTTTTGATCTAATAAAAGCGTCCCTTCCATCTCTGGTCGGGACTCTGTTTGCATGTATTAGCTCTAGAATTACCACAGTTATCCAAGTAACGTGGGTACGATCTAAGGAACCATAACTGATTTAATGAGCCATTCGCGGTTTCACCTTAATGCGGCTTGTACTGAGACATGCATGGCTTAATCTTTGAGACAAGCATATGACTACTGGCAGGATCAACCAGGGAGCTGCGTCAACTAGAGCTGAGCAGCCGGCCGCCCGGGAGTGTGTCCCGGGGGCCCGCGCGAACACGCAAGCGTCCGCTCAATCATTCTGCAAACAGGAGGAGGCTGAGCTCCCCTGCACAATACACCTCGAAACCCTCTCAGGTCCCGGCGGCGCGCAGCGCCGTCCCAAGTACTTGGTCGGGTTCGAGAGAGGCGCAATCGCCCGGAGTTAGGCGAGTAGACGCTTTCGGTGCGACCACCCGTGCTCCCAACTGAGCTTGCCGCTGCCGACAGAGGCCCGGGAGCGTGCTGTCGTGGCATTGCCGGCGGGAGACAACACGCGCCACCTACGGTGACCGGCAGCTCCAACGCCAGCGCCACAGAAGGACAAAAGCCCCACTTGGGTGCCGAAGCGAACTCTCCCAGCACAGCGCACGCGCCAACACATCCGCACAGCTGCGATACAAACCACCAGCGAGAACCGCTGGGGCGACCGAGCAGCAGACGGCGTCGCGGCGCCGAGCGCCGGGCGGCGGCGCATCCTCAACGCACACAGTCCTCAATCGGACCAGCACACTGAAGATGTCCACCGCGCTTCGCACCGGGCCCGCGAGGACCTACTTTGGCCGCACGGCGCCGCGCGCAGGGTGCGCCGGCGCGCAGCTGCGACGCCTGCCGCGTCCGTCGGCCGGCGCGCCTGCCACTGGCCGCCCCCACCAGCCGGCTGTAGCGCGTGCGCCCACGCACCGCGCGGCCAGCACGCCGGGAGGCGCCCCCTCACCGGCCGGGGACGGTCCCACCCAGCCACCGCCGCGTATCGCTTCACACCCAGATGCCGTTCAGTTTCGTCGGCATGGTGGGTATCGCTGGAACAACCGGTTAGTACCTCAACCTATCGTCGCCATCACCGATTCACCCCTAGCGAGAACAACCGCACCACAACAGGTTACCATTTGTTCATTTGCGTAACTTCACCAGAAAACGCAGGCGTCCATCGCCATTTGCAACTTCAACGATTATTGCATGCCTGTGTCAGGTGTCACGCCACACTACGTCTGCCCACATACACGCAACAAAATGTGCACGCCTAGACAATACGTGGAAGGTGGCCCCCGTACGTATGCGATGTCCATTGCTCGAACGACTGTCAACCGGCCTCTGTAGCATGTCGCAGATATGGAACGCGGTGCACCATGCCATCACGGTGTGTGAGGAGAGACGACTAGGTCCGAATACATCAACAGACAGCTCATGCTGATCGCCATCCACGGCGTCCGTTCCTCCCACACGTCTCTATGGCGTACCACACTGCAATCCAGCTCTCATAGGGAGACGACACGTAGCTGCGTGCACAATATTTGCACTGTATGGTCCGCCGTTTTTGGGCGCAGTCGTTGTGCGGTCACACATGTGCCACGATGTATCATTCAGTACATAAGGACGAATGTGCAGTACAGATTGTGGTTCACGCGTACGACATCAGCGGACAGTTGACACAGGCCGCACCACAACGTAGCCTGAGTACGTCGCATGCGAAGGGCATTGAACATGCAAACTTCTCACCAACCAGCTTGCGAAGGCAGGGGGCAAGGTGGGGACGTGGGGAGGGGCGGCATGTACGTCCTGCTGCCATCCACATTACAGTGTACAGCAGGAGCATGTGGAAAGTGAGCAAGACTTGCAAGGTGTTTAACATGAAGCGATACACAGGGGTGCGGGCAGTGCGAGTAGCGAACTATATTGCGAGGGTTGCGGGTGGGCAACACTACAGTAATTGAACGAGTCGTATAACAATTACAGAGCAGGTTTAGGCGACAACGTGGGTTACGTTAAGGCGACAACATGGGTTAGGTTAAGGCACAACATGGGTTAGGTTAAGGCACAACATGGGTTAGGTTAAGGCACAACATGGGTTAGGTTAAGGCACAACATGGGTTAGGTTAAGGCACAACATGGGTTAGGTTAAGGCACAACATGGGTTAGGTTAAGGCACAACATGGGTTAGGTTAAGGCACAACATGGGTTAGGTTGAGGCACAACATGGGTTAGGTTAAGGCACAACATGGGTTAGGTTGAGGCACAACATGGGTTAGGTTGAGGCACAACATGGGTTAGGTTGAG
>NW_025729223.1:32500-37500 GCF_021461385.2 Schistocerca piceifrons
CGACCTTTCGGCCTAGGAAGACACGCTGATTCCTTCAGTGTAGCGCGCGTGCGGCCCAGAACATCTAAGGGCATCACAGACCTGTTATTGCTCAATCTCGTGCGGCTAGAAGCCGCCTGTCCCTCTAAGAAGAAAAGTAATCGCTGACAGCACGAAGGATGTCACGCGACTAGTTAGCAGGCTAGAGTCTCGTTCGTTATCGGAATTAACCAGACAAATCGCTCCACCAACTAAGAACGGCCATGCACCACCACCCACCGAATCAAGAAAGAGCTATCAATCTGTCAATCCTTCCGGTGTCCGGGCCTGGTGAGGTTTCCCGTGTTGAGTCAAATTAAGCCGCAGGCTCCACTCCTGGTGGTGCCCTTCCGTCAATTCCTTTAAGTTTCAGCTTTGCAACCATACTTCCCCCGGAACCCAAAAGCTTTGGTTTCCCGGAGGCTGCCCGCCGAGTCATCGGAGGAACTGCGGCGGATCGCTGGCTGGCATCGTTTATGGTTAGAACTAGGGCGGTATCTGATCGCCTTCGAACCTCTAACTTTCGTTCTTGATTAATGAAAACATACTTGGCAAATGCTTTCGCTTCTGTTCGTCTTGCGACGATCCAAGAATTTCACCTCTAACGTCGCAATACGAATGCCCCCGCCTGTCCCTATTAATCATTACCTCGGGTTCCGAAAACCAACAAAATAGAACCGAGGTCCTATTCCATTATTCCATGCACACAGTATTCAGGCGGGCTTGCCTGCTTTAAGCACTCTAATTTGTTCAAAGTAAACGTGCCGGCCCACCGAGACACTCAATAAAGAGCACCCTGGTAGGATTTCAACGGGGTCCGCCTCGGGACGCACGAGCACGCACGAGGCGGTCGCACGCCTTCAGCTCGCCCCACCGGCAGGACGTCCCACGATACATGCCAGTTAAACACCGACGGGCGGTGAACCAACAGCGTGGGACACAAATCCAACTACGAGCTTTTTAACCGCAACAACTTTAATATACGCTATTGGAGCTGGAATTACCGCGGCTGCTGGCACCAGACTTGCCCTCCAATAGATACTCGTTAAAGGATTTAAAGTGTACTCATTCCGATTACGGGGCCTCGGATGAGTCCCGTATCGTTATTTTTCGTCACTACCTCCCCGTGCCGGGAGTGGGTAATTTGCGCGCCTGCTGCCTTCCTTGGATGTGGTAGCCGTTTCTCAGGCTCCCTCTCCGGAATCGAACCCTGATTCCCCGTTACCCGTTACAACCATGGTAGGCGCAGAACCTACCATCGACAGTTGATAAGGCAGACATTTGAAAGATGCGTCGCCGGTACGAGGACCGTGCGATCAGCCCAAAGTTATTCAGAGTCACCAAGGCAAACGGACCGGACGAGCCGACCGATTGGTTTTGATCTAATAAAAGCGTCCCTTCCATCTCTGGTCGGGACTCTGTTTGCATGTATTAGCTCTAGAATTACCACAGTTATCCAAGTAACGTGGGTACGATCTAAGGAACCATAACTGATTTAATGAGCCATTCGCGGTTTCACCTTAATGCGGCTTGTACTGAGACATGCATGGCTTAATCTTTGAGACAAGCATATGACTACTGGCAGGATCAACCAGGGAGCTGCGTCAACTAGAGCTGAGCAGCCGGCCGCCCGGGAGTGTGTCCCGGGGGCCCGCGCGAACACGCAAGCGTCCGCTCAATCATTCTGCAAACAGGAGGAGGCTGAGCTCCCCTGCACAATACACCTCGAAACCCTCTCAGGTCCCGGCGGCGCGCAGCGCCGTCCCAAGTACTTGGTCGGGTTCGAGAGAGGCGCAATCGCCCGGAGTTAGGCGAGTAGACGCTTTCGGTGCGACCACCCGTGCTCCCAACTGAGCTTGCCGCTGCCGACAGAGGCCCGGGAGCGTGCTGTCGTGGCATTGCCGGCGGGAGACAACACGCGCCACCTACGGTGACCGGCAGCTCCAACGCCAGCGCCACAGAAGGACAAAAGCCCCACTTGGGTGCCGAAGCGAACTCTCCCAGCACAGCGCACGCGCCAACACATCCGCACAGCTGCGATACAAACCACCAGCGAGAACCGCTGGGGCGACCGAGCAGCAGACGGCGTCGCGGCGCCGAGCGCCGGGCGGCGGCGCATCCTCAACGCACACAGTCCTCAATCGGACCAGCACACTGAAGATGTCCACCGCGCTTCGCACCGGGCCCGCGAGGACCTACTTTGGCCGCACGGCGCCGCGCGCAGGGTGCGCCGGCGCGCAGCTGCGACGCCTGCCGCGTCCGTCGGCCGGCGCGCCTGCCACTGGCCGCCCCCACCAGCCGGCTGTAGCGCGTGCGCCCACGCACCGCGCGGCCAGCACGCCGGGAGGCGCCCCCTCACCGGCCGGGGACGGTCCCACCCAGCCACCGCCGCGTATCGCTTCACACCCAGATGCCGTTCAGTTTCGTCGGCATGGTGGGTATCGCTGGAACAACCGGTTAGTACCTCAACCTATCGTCGCCATCACCGATTCACCCCTAGCGAGAACAACCGCACCACAACAGGTTACCATTTGTTCATTTGCGTAACTTCACCAGAAAACGCAGGCGTCCATCGCCATTTGCAACTTCAACGATTATTGCATGCCTGTGTCAGGTGTCACGCCACACTACGTCTGCCCACATACACGCAACAAAATGTGCACGCCTAGACAATACGTGGAAGGTGGCCCCCGTACGTATGCGATGTCCATTGCTCGAACGACTGTCAACCGGCCTCTGTAGCATGTCGCAGATATGGAACGCGGTGCACCATGCCATCACGGTGTGTGAGGAGAGACGACTAGGTCCGAATACATCAACAGACAGCTCATGCTGATCGCCATCCACGGCGTCCGTTCCTCCCACACGTCTCTATGGCGTACCACACTGCAATCCAGCTCTCATAGGGAGACGACACGTAGCTGCGTGCACAATATTTGCACTGTATGGTCCGCCGTTTTTGGGCGCAGTCGTTGTGCGGTCACACATGTGCCACGATGTATCATTCAGTACATAAGGACGAATGTGCAGTACAGATTGTGGTTCACGCGTACGACATCAGCGGACAGTTGACACAGGCCGCACCACAACGTAGCCTGAGTACGTCGCATGCGAAGGGCATTGAACATGCAAACTTCTCACCAACCAGCTTGCGAAGGCAGGGGGCAAGGTGGGGACGTGGGGAGGGGCGGCATGTACGTCCTGCTGCCATCCACATTACAGTGTACAGCAGGAGCATGTGGAAAGTGAGCAAGACTTGCAAGGTGTTTAACATGAAGCGATACACAGGGGTGCGGGCAGTGCGAGTAGCGAACTATATTGCGAGGGTTGCGGGTGGGCAACACTACAGTAATTGAACGAGTCGTATAACAATTACAGAGCAGGTTTAGGCGACAACGTGGGTTACGTTAAGGCGACAACATGGGTTAGGTTAAGGCACAACATGGGTTAGGTTAAGGCACAACATGGGTTAGGTTAAGGCACAACATGGGTTAGGTTAAGGCACAACATGGGTTAGGTTAAGGCACAACATGGGTTAGGTTAAGGCACAACATGGGTTAGGTTAAGGCACAACATGGGTTAGGTTGAGGCACAACATGGGTTAGGTTAAGGCACAACATGGGTTAGGTTGAGGCACAACATGGGTTAGGTTGAGGCACAACATGGGTTAGGTTGAGGCACAACATGGGTTAGGTTAAGGTACAACATGGGTTAGGTTAAGGTACAACATGGGTTAGGTTAAGGTACAACATGGGTTAGGTTAAGGTACAACATGGGTTAGGTTAAGGTACAACATGGGTTAGGTTAAGGTACAACATAGGTTAGGTTAAGGTACAACATAGGTTAGGTTAAGGTACAACATAGGTTAGGTTAAGGTACAACATAGGTTAGGTTAAGGTACAACATAGGTTAGGTTAAGGTACAACATAGGTTAGGTTAAGGTACAACATAGGTTAGGTTAAGGTACAACATAGGTTAGGTTAGGTTAGGTTAGGTTACACGTTGTTGTACGGAAAGGTGTAGGGGGGGGGGGGGCGGGGGCGGCAGGTTCGTTGATAGTGATTATAGTAAGTGAATGCTTGTGACATGATCAGATTTGTCACGTCAGGATGCACCTTTGGCTTATTAGAGGCGGCGCTCCAATTCTATGCTTGTGTGAGACCTGTGTCTTTGACTCATGTCATTGTTTGTGCGCTGTGACAGGAGGTACTATTGTGATGTTGGGTGCACCGTTGTATAGGACATGTGTGGGTGTTGGTGCCTGGTCTGCGCAATGGTGGATGTCGAAAGGCTGGGATATTGTATTTTCCGCACGGACCTCCTGGTCTGGTTGTGATAGTGTGGATTGTGTAATGTGGCGGAGAAGATGCACTGGATGTTGTTCCATGCTGGTGCTTACATATTGTATGTGCGCCTGTTAGAAGCAGAGAGTGGTGCGTGATCAGAGTGTCTGGCTGACGTGTGGTTCCCATTTTGGGCAGACTCTTTCAGCATGTATACGGACAGTTGTGTATATTTGCTGTAGTTTGATGGCTCTGCATTGATTACTAATCAGCGCCGTGTGTACGGGTAATCTGGTTCCAGTCCAAAATGTTCCATCTGTGTACATTAGTGACAAAGACTCCCCCCATGCAGTGGGGCTCGGTCTGTTATAACTCTTCCGCGTAATATATTTGCCCCACGTTTTTGCGACTGCGAGTGCGAGTGCAACGCGCATGGGGACCGACATGCTGATGGCTCGGTATCGGACGCCGTACAGTGAGCAACGCGATCGCGTCTCTCGCTCGTAAGTGGTACAGGTCGCGGCTCATGTATACGGACAGCGGGAATGTCGCATATTGGAAATAACTCTTCATGAAACGCAAGTTATAGGGGTGGATTGCACTTTACGAGTGCGGGAAACGTCCGCCGTTCATCCGCTGGAGGTGCGAGTTTGGCGGTTGGGGTGGTGCACGAACGGGTGCGGGTGGCGTCATTGCCGG
>NW_025729223.1:42500-44660 GCF_021461385.2 Schistocerca piceifrons
CAAGTTGGACTTGGGCTCGGCGCGAGGCGTCGGGGTAGTGGACCCTCCCAAACACCACATGCCACGACAGGCGGCAGCCTGCGGGGTTCGGTGCTGGACTCTTCCTGTTCGCTCGCCGCTACTGGGGGAATCCTTGTTAGTTTCTTTTCCTCCGCTTAGTAATATGCTTAAATTCAGCGGGTAGTCTCGCCTGCTCTGAGGTCGTTGTACGAGGTGTCGCACGCCACACCGCCAGCCGGCTGTGCACGCTACCGAGAAAGTACCGGTATGCGAACCGCCAGGCGACGGGCGCGCATCGCACGTTTGAGGAGACGCGGCCGGCCCCACAGGCGGCCGCGACACTCCCAGGTCTGCGAAGCGGGGCAAACGCCGCGCGCTTCAGTATACGTAGCCGACCCTCAGCCAGACGTGGCCCGGGAACGGAATCCATGGACCGCAATGTGCGTTCGAAACGTCGATGTTCATGTGTCCTGCAGTTCACATGTCGACGCGCAATTTGCTGCGTTCTTCATCGACCCACGAGCCGAGTGATCCACCGTCCTGGGTGATCTTTTCTCAGTTTCCGCCGTCTCTTTCGAGACGGTCGCATAGGCGGGAGTGAGGCGTGTGGCGGCCCCTGTTCCAGCGTTCTGTGTCCAACGGCCTCACGGCCGACGGGCGTCGTACGGCTCCACACCGGAGCGGACAGGCACTCGGGCGAAAGTCATTCAAAACCGGCGCCAGGCGCCAGGTGCCGCAGGCCAGCCGCTCCAGCGCTTCAGCGCTCGTACCACACAACATTGCCGCTAGTTTTGAGAGGCACGCGTGGTTCCGCACGCGGCGCACGGCTACGGCGAGCCGTACAGGTAGCGTGTTGCGCGACACGACACGCACATCGAAAGACATGCAGTCTAGTCGGTAATGATCCTTCCGCAGGTTCACCTACGGAAACCTTGTTACGACTTTTACTTCCTCTAAATGATCAAGTTTGGTCATCTTTCCGGTAGCATCGGCAACGACAGAGTCAATGCCGCGTACCAGTCCGAAGACCTCACTAAATCATTCAATCGGTAGTAGCGACGGGCGGTGTGTACAAAGGGCAGGGACGTAATCAACGCGAGCTTATGACTCGCGCTTACTGGGAATTCCTCGTTCATGGGGAACAATTGCAAGCCCCAATCCCTAGCACGAAGGAGGTTCAGCGGGTTACCCCGACCTTTCGGCCTAGGAAGACACGCTGATTCCTTCAGTGTAGCGCGCGTGCGGCCCAGAACATCTAAGGGCATCACAGACCTGTTATTGCTCAATCTCGTGCGGCTAGAAGCCGCCTGTCCCTCTAAGAAGAAAAGTAATCGCTGACAGCACGAAGGATGTCACGCGACTAGTTAGCAGGCTAGAGTCTCGTTCGTTATCGGAATTAACCAGACAAATCGCTCCACCAACTAAGAACGGCCATGCACCACCACCCACCGAATCAAGAAAGAGCTATCAATCTGTCAATCCTTCCGGTGTCCGGGCCTGGTGAGGTTTCCCGTGTTGAGTCAAATTAAGCCGCAGGCTCCACTCCTGGTGGTGCCCTTCCGTCAATTCCTTTAAGTTTCAGCTTTGCAACCATACTTCCCCCGGAACCCAAAAGCTTTGGTTTCCCGGAGGCTGCCCGCCGAGTCATCGGAGGAACTGCGGCGGATCGCTGGCTGGCATCGTTTATGGTTAGAACTAGGGCGGTATCTGATCGCCTTCGAACCTCTAACTTTCGTTCTTGATTAATGAAAACATACTTGGCAAATGCTTTCGCTTCTGTTCGTCTTGCGACGATCCAAGAATTTCACCTCTAACGTCGCAATACGAATGCCCCCGCCTGTCCCTATTAATCATTACCTCGGGTTCCGAAAACCAACAAAATAGAACCGAGGTCCTATTCCATTATTCCATGCACACAGTATTCAGGCGGGCTTGCCTGCTTTAAGCACTCTAATTTGTTCAAAGTAAACGTGCCGGCCCACCGAGACACTCAATAAAGAGCACCCTGGTAGGATTTCAACGGGGTCCGCCTCGGGACGCACGAGCACGCACGAGGCGGTCGCACGCCTTCAGCTCGCCCCACCGGCAGGACGTCCCACGATACATGCCAGTTAAACACCGACGGGCGGTGAACCAACAGCGTGGGACACAAATCCAACT
>NW_025729224.1:0-2500 GCF_021461385.2 Schistocerca piceifrons
GGTGCGGCCTGTGTCAACTGTCCGCTGATGTCGTACGCGTGAACCACAATCTGTACTGCACATTCGTCCTTATGTACTGAATGATACATCGTGGCACATGTGTGACCGTACAACGACTGCGCCCCAAAAACGGCGGACCATACAGTGCAAATATTGTGCACGCAGCTACGTGTCGTCTCCCTATGAGAGCTGGATTGCAGTGTGGTACGCCATAGAGACGTGTGGGAGGAACGGACGCCGTGGATGGCGATCAGCATGAGCTGTGTGTTGATGTATTCGGACCTAGTCGTCTCTCCTCAAACACCGTGATAGCATGGTGCACCGCGTTCCATATCTGCGACATGCTACAGAGGCCGGTTGACAGTCGTTCGAGCAATGGACATCGCATACGTACGGGGGCCACCTTCCACGTATTGTCTAGGCGTGCACATTTTGTTGCGTGTATGTGGCAGACGTAGTGTGGCGTGACACCTGACACAGGCATGCAATAATCGTTGAAGTTGCTAATGGCGATGGACGCCTACGTTTTCTGGTGAAGTTACGCAAATGAAGAAATGGTAACCCGTTGTGGTGCGGTTGTTCTCGCTAGGGGTGAATCGGTGATGGCGACGATAGGTTGAGGTACTAACCGGTTGTTCCAGCGATACCCACCATGCCGATGAAACTGAACGGCATCTGGGTGTGAAGCGATACGCGGTGGTGGGCTGGGTGGGACCGTCCCCGGCCGGTGAGGGGGCGCCTCCCGGCGTGCTGGCCGCGCGGTGCGTGGGCGCACGCGCTACAGCCGGCTGGTGGGGGCCGGCCCAGTGGCAGGCGCGCCGGCCGACGGACGCGGCAGGCGTCGCAGCTGCGCGCCGGCGCCACCCTGCGCGCGGCGCCGTGCGGCCAAAGTAGGTCCTCGCGGGCCCGGTGCGAAGCGCGGTGGACATCTTCAGTGTGCTGGTCCGATTGAGGACTGTGTGCGTTGAGGATGCGCCGCCGCCCGGCGCTCGGCGCCGCGACGCCGTCTGCTGCTCGGTCGCCCCAGCGGTTTCTCGCTGGTGGTTTGTATCGCAGCTGTGCGGATGTGTTGGCGCGTGCGCTGTGCTGGAGAGTTCGCTTCGGCACCCAAGTGGGGCTTTTGTCCTTCTGTGGCGCTGGCGTTGGAGCTGCCGGTCACCGTAGGTGGCGCGTGTTGTCTCCCGCCGGCAATGCCACGACAGCACGCTCCCGGGCCTCTGTCGGCAGCGGCAAGCTCAGTTGGGAGCACGGGTGGTCGCACCGAAAGCGTCTACTCGCCTAACTCCGGGCGATTGCGCCTCTCTCGAACCCGACCAAGTACTTGGGACGGCGCTGCGCGCCGCCGGGACCTGAGAGGGTTTCGAGGTGTATTGTGCAGGGGAGCTCAGCCTCCTCCTGTTTGCAGAATGATTGAGCGGACGCTTGCGTGTTCGCGCGGGCCCCCCGGGACACACTCCCGGGCGGCCGGCTGCTCAGCTCTAGTTGGCGCAGCTCCCTGGTTGATCCTGCCAGTAGTCATATGCTTGTCTCAAAGATTAAGCCATGCATGTCTCAGTACAAGCCGCATTAAGGTGAAACCGCGAATGGCTCATTAAATCAGTTATGGTTCCTTAGATCGTACCCACGTTACTTGGATAACTGTGGTAATTCTAGAGCTAATACATGCAAACAGAGTCCCGACCAGAGATGGAAGGGACGCTTTTATTAGATCAAAACCAATCGGTCGGCTCGTCCGGTCCGTTTGCCTTGGTGACTCTGAATAACTTTGGGCTGATCGCACGGTCCTCGTACCGGCGACGCATCTTTCAAATGTCTGCCTTATCAACTGTCGATGGTAGTTCTGCGCCTACCATGGTTGTAACGGGTAACGGGGAATCAGGGTTCGATTCCGGAGAGGGAGCCTGAGAAACGGCTACCACATCCAAGGAAGGCAGCAGGCGCGCAAATTACCCACTCCCGGCACGGGGAGGTAGTGACGAAAAATAACGATACGGGACTCATCCGAGGGCCCCGTAATCGGAATGAGTACACTTTAAATCCTTTAACGAGTATCTATTGGAGGGCAAGTCTGGTGCCAGCAGCCGCGGTAATTCCAGCTCCAATAGCGTATATTAAAGTTGTTGCGGTTAAAAAGCTCGTAGTTGGATTTGTGTCCCACGCTGTTGGTTCACCGCCCGTCGGTGTTTAACTGGCATGTATCGTGGGACGTCCTGCCGGTGGGGCGAGCCGAAGGCGTGCGACCGCCTCGTGCGTGCTCGTGCGTCCCGAGGCGGACCCCGTTGAAATCCTACAGGGTGCTCTTTATTGAGTGTCTCGGTGGGCCGGCACGTTTACTTTGAACAAATTAGAGTGCTTAAAGCAGGCAAGCCCGCCTGAATACTGTGTGCATGGAATAATGGAATAGGACCTCGGTTCTATTTTGTTGGTTTTCGGAACCCGAGGTAATGATTAATAGGACAGGCGGGGCATTCGTATTGCGACGTTAGAGGTGAAATTCTTG
>NW_025729224.1:10000-17500 GCF_021461385.2 Schistocerca piceifrons
CCCAGCCTTTCGACATCCACCATTGCGCCAGACCAGGCACCAACACCCACACATGTCCCTATACAACGGTGCAACCCAACATCACAATAGTACCTCCTGTCACAGCGCACAAACAATGACATGAGTCCAAAGACACAGGTCTCACACAAGCATAGAATTGGAGCGCCGCCTCTAATAAGCCAAAGGTGCATCCTGACGTGACAAATCTGATCATGTCACAAGCATTCACTTACTATAATCACTATCAAGGGAACCTGCCGCCCCCGCCCCCCCCCCCCTACACCTTTCCTTACAACAACGTGTAACCTAACCTAACCTAACCTATGTTGTACCTTAACCTAACCTATGTTGTACCTTAACCTAACCTATGTTGTACCTTAACCTAACCTATGTTGTACCTTAACCTAACCTATGTTGTACCTTAACCTAACCTATGTTGTACCTTAACCTAACCTATGTTGTACCTTAACCTAACCTATGTTGTACCTTAACCTAACCTATGTTGTACCTTAACCTAACCTATGTTGTACCTTAACCTAACCCATGTTGTACCTTAACCTAACCCATGTTGTACCTTAACCTAACCCATGTTGTACCTTAACCTAACCCATGTTGTACCTTAACCTAACCCATGTTGTACCTTAACCTAACCCATGTTGTACCCTTAACCTAACCCCATGTTGTACCTTAACCTAACCCATGTTGTACCTTAACCTAACCCATGTTGTACCTTAACCTAACCCATGTTGTGCCTTAACCTAACCCATGTTGTGCCTTAACCCTAACCCATGTTGTGCCTTAACCTAACCCATGTTGTGCCTTAACCTAACCCATGTTGTGCCCTAACCTAACCCATGTTGTGCCCTAACCTAACCCATGTTGTGCCCTAACCTAACCCATGTTGTGCCCTAACCTAACCCATGTTGTCCCCTAACCTAACCCATGTTGTCCCCTAACCTAACCCATGTTGTCCCCTAACCTAACCCATGTTGTGCCCTAACGTAACCCATGTTGTGCCCTTAACGTAACCCATGTTGTGCCTTAACGTAACCCATGTTGTGCCTTAACGTAACCCACGTTGTCCGCTAACGTAACCCACGTTGTCCGCTAACGTAACCCACGTTGTCGCCTAAACCTGCTCTGTAATTGTTATACGACTCGTTCAATTAGTGTAGTGTTGCCCACCCGCAACCCTCGCAATATAGTTCGCTACTCGCACTGCCCGCTCCCCCTGTGTATCGCTTCATGTTAAACACCTTGCAAGTCTTGCTGACTTTCCACATGCTCCTGCTGTACACTGTAATGTGGATGGCAGCAGGACGTACATGCCGCCCCCCCCCCCCCCACCCCTCCCCACGTCCCCACGTCCCCACCTTGCCCCCTGCCTTCGCAAGCTGGTTGGTGACAAGTTTGCATGTTCAATGCCCTTCGCATGCGACGTACGCAGGCTACGTTGTGGTGCGGCCTGTGTCAACTGTCCGCTGATGTCGTACGCGTGAACCACAATCTGTACTGCACATTCGTCCTTATGTACTGAATGATACATCGTGGCACATGTGTGACCGTACAACGACTGCGCCCAAAAAACGGCGGACCATACAGTGCAAATATTGTGCACGCAGCTACGTGTCGTCTCCCTATGAGAGCTGGATTGCAGTGTGGTACGCCATAGAGACGTGTGGGAGGAACGGACGCCGTGGATGGCGATCAGCATGAGCTGTGTGTTGATGTATTCGGGACCTAGTCGTCTCTCCTCAAACACCGTGATAGCATGGTGCACCGCGTTCCATATCTGCGACATGCTACAGAGGCCGGTTGACAGTCGTTCGAGCAATGGACATCGCATACGTACGGGGGCCACCTTCCACGTATTGTCTAGGCGTGCACATTTTGTTGCGTGTATGTGGGCAGACGTAGTGTGGCGTGACACCTGACACAGGCATGCAATAATCGTTGAAGTTGCTAATGGCGATGGACGCCTACGTTTTCTGGTGAAGTTACGCAAATGAAGAAATGGTAACCCGTTGTGGTGCGGTTGTTCTCGCTAGGGGTGAATCGGTGATGGCGACGATAGGTTGAGGTACTAACCGGTTGTTCCAGCGATACCCACCATGCCGATGAAACTGAACGGCATCTGGGTGTGAAGCGATACGCGGTGGTGGCTGGGTGGGGACCGTCCCCGGCCGGTGAGGGGCGCCTCCCCGGCGTGCTGGCCGCGCGGTGCGTGGGCGCACGCGCTACAGCCGGCTGGTGGGGGCGGCCAGTGGCAGGCGCGCCGGCCGACGGACGCGGCAGGCGTCGCAGCTGCGCGCCGGCGCCACCCTGCGCGCGGCGCCGTGCGGCCAAAGTAGGTCCTCGCGGGCCCGGTGCGAAGCGCGGTGGACATCTTCAGTGTGCTGGTCCGATTGAGGACTGTGTGCGTTGAGGATGCGCCGCCGCCCGGCGCTCGGCGCCGCGACGGCCGTCTGCTGCTCGGTCGCCCCAGCGGTTCTCGCTGGTGGTTTGTATCGCAGCTGTGCGGATGTGTTGGCGCGTGCGCTGTGCTGGGAGAGTTCGCTTCGGCACCCAAGTGGGGCTTTTGTCCTTCTGTGGCGCTGGCGTTGGAGCTGCCGGTCACCGTAGGTGGCGCGTGTTGTCTCCCGCCGGCAATGCCACGACAGCACGCTCCCGGGCCTCTGTCGGCAGCGGCAAGCTCAGTTGGGAGCACGGGTGGTCGCACCGAAAGCGTCTACTCGCCTAACTCCGGGCGATTGCGCCTCTCTCGAACCCGACCAAGTACTTGGGACGGCGCTGCGCGCCGCCGGGACCTGAGAGGGTTTCGAGGTGTATTGTGCAGGGGAGCTCAGCCTCCTCCTGTTTGCAGAATGATTGAGCGGACGCTTGCGTGTTCGCGCGGGCCCCCGGGACACACTCCCGGGCGGCCGGCTGCTCAGCTCTAGTTGGCGCAGCTCCCTGGTTGATCCTGCCAGTAGTCATATGCTTGTCTCAAAGATTAAGCCATGCATGTCTCAGTACAAGCCGCATTAAGGTGAAACCGCGAATGGCTCATTAAATCAGTTATGGTTCCTTAGATCGTACCCACGTTACTTGGATAACTGTGGTAATTCTAGAGCTAATACATGCAAACAGAGTCCCGACCAGAGATGGAAGGGGACGCTTTTATTAGATCAAAACCAATCGGTCGGCTCGTCCGGTCCGTTTGCCTTGGTGACTCTGAATAACTTTGGGCTGATCGCACGGTCCTCGTACCGGCGACGCATCTTTCAAATGTCTGCCTTATCAAACTGTCGATTGGTAGGTTCTGCGCCGTACCCATGGTTGTAACGGGTAACGGGGAATCAGGGTTCGATTCCGGAGAGGGAGCCTGAGAAACGGCTACCACATCCAAGGAAGGCAGCAGGCGCGCAAATTACCCACTCCCGGCACGGGGAGGTAGTGACGAAAAATAACGATACGGGACTCATCCGAGGCCCCGTAATCGGAATGAGTACACTTTAAATCCTTTAACGAGTATCTATTGGAGGGCAAGTCTGGTGCCAGCAGCCGCGGTAATTCCAGCTCCAATAGCGTATATTAAAGTTGTTGCGGTTAAAAAGCTCGTAGTTGGATTTGTGTCCCACGCTGTTGGTTCACCGCCCGTCGGTGTTTAACTGGCATGTATCGTGGGACGTCCCTGCCGGTGGGGCGAGCCGAAGGCGTGCGACCGCCTCGTGCGTGCTCGTGCGTCCCGAGGCGGACCCCGTTGAAATCCTACCAGGGTGCTCTTTATTGAGTGTCTCGGTGGGCCGGCACGTTTACTTTGAACAAATTAGAGTGCTTAAAGCAGGCAAGCCCGCCTGAATACTGTGTGCATGGAATAATGGAATAGGACCTCGGTTCTATTTTGTTGGTTTTCGGAACCCGAGGTAATGATTAATAGGGACAGGCGGGGGCATTCGTATTGCGACGTTAGAGGTGAAATTCTTGGATCGTCGCAAGACGAACAGAAGCGAAAGCATTTGCCAAGTATGTTTTCATTAATCAAGAACGAAAGTTAGAGGTTCGAAGGCGATCAGATACCGCCCTAGTTCTAACCATAAACGATGCCAGCCAGCGATCCGCCGCAGTTCCTCCCGATGACTCGGCGGGCAGCCTCCGGGAAACCAAAGCTTTTGGGTTCCGGGGGAAGTATGGTTGCAAAGCTGAAACTTAAAGGAATTGACGGAAGGGCACCACCAGGAGTGGAGCCTGCGGCTTAATTTGACTCAACACGGGAAACCTCACCAGGCCCGGACACCGGAAGGATTGACAGATTGATAGCTCTTTTCTTGATTCGGTGGGTGGTGGTGCATGGCCGTTCTTAGTTGGTGGAGCGATTTGTCTGGTTAATTCCGATAACGAACGAGACTCTAGCCTGCTAACTAGTCGCGTGACATCCTTCGTGCTGTCAGCGATTACTTTTCTTCTTAGAGGGACAGGCGGCTTCTAGCCGCACGAGATTGAGCAATAACAGGTCTGTGATGCCCTTAGATGTTCTGGGCCGCACGCGCGCTACACTGAAGGAATCAGCGTGTCTTCCTAGGCCGAAAGGTCGGGGTAACCCGCTGAACCCTCCTTCGTGCTAGGGATTGGGGCTTGCAATTGTTCCCCATGAACGAGGAATTCCCAGTAAGCGCGAGTCATAAGCTCGCGTTGATTACGTCCCTGCCCTTTGTACACACCGCCCGTCGCTACTACCGATTGAATGATTTAGTGAGGTCTTCGGACTGGTACGCGGCATTGACTCTGTCGTTGCCGATGCTACCGGAAAGATGACCAAACTTGATTCATTTAGAGGAAGTAAAAGTCGTAACAAGGTTTCCGTAGGTGAACCTGCGGAAGGATCATTACCGACTAGACTGCATGTCTTTCGATGTGCGTGTCGTGTCGCGCAACACGCTACCTGTACGGCTCGCCGTAGCCGTGCGCCGCGTGCGGAACCACGCGTGCCTCTCAAAACTAGCGGCAATGTTGTGTGGTACGAGCGCTGAAGCGCTGGAGCGGCTGGCCTGCGGCACCTGGCGCCTGGCGCCGGTTTTGAATGACTTTCGCCCGAGTGCCTGTCCGCTCCGGTGTGGAGCCCGTACGACGCCCGTCGGCCGTGAGGCCGTTGGACACAGAACGCTGGAACAGGGGCCGCCACACGCCTCACTCCCGCCTATGCGACCGTCTCGAAAGAGACGGCGGAAACTGAGAAAAGATCACCCAGGACGGTGGATCACTCGGCTCGTGGGTCGATGAAGAACGCAGCAAATTGCGCGTCGACATGTGAACTGCAGGACACATGAACATCGACGTTTCGAACGCACATTGCGGTCCATGGATTCCGTTCCCGGGCCACGTCTGGCTGAGGGTCGGCTACGTATACTGAAGCGCGCGGCGTTTGCCCCGCTTCGCAGGACCTGGGAGTGTCGCGGCCGCCTGTGGGGCCGGCCGCGTCTCCTCAAACGTGCGATGCGCGCCCGTCGCCTGGCGGTTCGCATACCGGTACTTTCTCGGTAGCGTGCACAGCCGGCTGGCGGTGTGGCGTGCGACACCTCGTACAACGACCTCAGAGCAGGCGAGACTACCCGCTGAATTTAAGCATATTACTAAGCGGAGGAAAAGAAACTAACAAGGATTCCCCCAGTAGCGGCGAGCGAACAGGGAAGAGTCCAGCACCGAACCCCGCAGGCTGCCGCCTGTCGTGGCATGTGGTGTTTGGGAGGGTCCACTACCCCGACGCCTCGCGCCGAGCCCAAGTCCAACTTGAATGAGGCCACGGCCCGTAGAGGGTGCCAGGCCCGTAGCGGCCGGTGCGAGCGTCGGCGGGGACCTCTCCTTCGAGTCGGGTTGCTTGAGAGTGCAGCTCCAAGTGGGTGGTAAACTCCATCTGAGACTAAATATGACCACGAGACCGATAGCGAACAAGTACCGTGAGGGAAAGTTGAAAAAGAACTTTGAAGAGAGAGTTCAAAAGTACGTGAAACCGTTCTGGGGTAAACGTGAGAAGTCCGAAAGGTCGAACGGGTGAGATTCACGCCCATCCGGCCACTGGCCTCCGCCCTCGGCAGATGGGGCCGGCCGCCCGCGCGGAGCAATCCGCGGCGGGGTCGTGTCGGTTGCCTTTCCACTCGCCGCGGGGTGGGGCCGTTCCGGTGTGCGGTGGCCGCACTTCTCCCCTAGTAGGACGTCGCGAACCCGCTGGGTGCCGGCCTACGGCCCGGGTGCGCAGCCTGTCCTTCCGCGGGCCTCGGTTCGCGTCTGTTGGGCAGAGCCCCGGTGTCCTGGCTGGCTGCCCGGCGGTATATCTGGAGGAGTCGATTCGCCCCTTTGGGCGCTCGGGGCTCCCGGCAAGCGCGCGCGGTTCTTCCCGATGACGGACCTACCTGGCCCGGCCCCGGGACCCGCGCCGCTGTTGGCTCGGGATGCTCTCGGGCGGAATAATCGCTCCCGTCAGCGGCGCTTCAGCTTTGGACAATTTCACGACCCGTCTTGAAACACGGACCAAGGAGTCTAACATGTGCGCGAGTCATTGGGCTGTACGAAACCTAAAGGCGTAATGAAAGTGAAGGTCTCGCCTTGCGCGGGCCGAGGGAGGATGGGGCTTCCCCGCCCTTCACGGGGCGGCGGCCTCCGCACTCCCGGGGCGTCTCGTCCTCATTGCGAGGTGAGGCGCACCTAGAGCGTACACGTTGGGGACCCGAAAGATGGTGAACTATGCCTGGCCAGGACGAAGTCAGGGGAAACCCTGATGGAGGTCCGTAGCGATTCTGACGTGCAAATCGATCGTCGGAGCTGGGTATAGGGGGCGAAAGACTAATCGAACCATCTAGTAGCTGGTTCCCTCCGAAGTTTCCCTCAGGATAGCTGGTGCTCGTATCGAGTTCTCATCCGGTAAAGCGAATGATTAGAGGCCTTGGGGCCGAAACGACCTCAACCTATTCTCAAACTTTAAATGGGTGAGATCTCCGGCTTGCTTGATATGCTGAAGCCGCGAGCAAACGACTCGGATCGGAGTGCCAAGTGGGCCACTTTTGGTAAGCAGAACTGGCGCTGTGGGATGAACCAAACGCCGAGTTAAGGCGCCCGAATCGACGCTCATGGGAAAACCATGAAAGGCGTTGGTTTGCCTTAAGACAGCAGGACGGTGGCCATGGAAGTCGGAATCCGCTAAGGAGTGTGTAACAACTCACCTGCCGAAGCAACTAGCCCTGAAAATGGATGGCGCTGAAGCGTCGTGCCTACTACTCGGCCGTCAGTCTGGCAGTCATGGCCGGTCCTTGCGGCCGGCCGCGAAGGCCCTGACGAGTAGGAGGGTCGCGGCGGTGGGCGCAGAAGGGTCTGGGCGTGAGCCTGCCTGGAGCCGCCGTCGGTGCAGATCTTGGTGGTAGTAGCAAATACTCCAGCGAGGCCCTGGAGGGCTGACGCGGAGAAGGGTTTCGTGTGAACAGCCGTTGCACACGAGTCAGTCGATCCTAAGCCCTAGGAGAATCCGATGTT
>NW_025729224.1:22500-25000 GCF_021461385.2 Schistocerca piceifrons
CCCACGTTGTCCGCTAACGTAACCCACGTTGTCCGCTAACGTAACCCACGTTGTCGCCTAAACCTGCTCTGTAATTGTTATACGACTCGTTCAATTAGTGTAGTGTTGCCCACCCGCAACCCTCGCAATATAGTTCGCTACTCGCACTGCCCGCTCCCCTGTGTATCGCTTCATGTTAAACACCTTGCAAGTCTTGCTGACTTTCCACATGCTCCTGCTGTACACTGTAATGTGGATGGCAGCAGGACGTACATGCCGCCCCCCCCCCCCCCACCCCTCCCCACGTCCCCACGTCCCCACCTTGCCCCCTGCCTTCGCAAGCTGGTTGGTGACAAGTTTGCATGTTCAATGCCCTTCGCATGCGACGTACGCAGGCTACGTTGTGGTGCGGCCTGTGTCAACTGTCCGCTGATGTCGTACGCGTGAACCACAATCTGTACTGCACATTCGTCCTTATGTACTGAATGATACATCGTGGCACATGTGTGACCGTACAACGACTGCGCCCAAAAACGGCGGACCATACAGTGCAAATATTGTGCACGCAGCTACGTGTCGTCTCCCTATGAGAGCTGGATTGCAGTGTGGTACGCCATAGAGACGTGTGGGAGGAACGGACGCCGTGGATGGCGATCAGCATGAGCTGTGTGTTGATGTATTCGGACCTAGTCGTCTCTCCTCAAACACCGTGATAGCATGGTGCACCGCGTTCCATATCTGCGACATGCTACAGAGGCCGGTTGACAGTCGTTCGAGCAATGGACATCGCATACGTACGGGGGCCACCTTCCACGTATTGTCTAGGCGTGCACATTTTGTTGCGTGTATGTGGGCAGACGTAGTGTGGCGTGACACCTGACACAGGCATGCAATAATCGTTGAAGTTGCTAATGGCGATGGACGCCTACGTTTTCTGGTGAAGTTACGCAAATGAAGAAATGGTAACCCGTTGTGGTGCGGTTGTTCTCGCTAGGGGTGAATCGGTGATGGCGACGATAGGTTGAGGTACTAACCGGTTGTTCCAGCGATACCCACCATGCCGATGAAACTGAACGGCATCTGGGTGTGAAGCGATACGCGGTGGTGGCTGGGTGGGACCGTCCCCGGCCGGTGAGGGGGCGCCTCCCGGCGTGCTGGCCGCGCGGTGCGTGGGCGCACGCGCTACAGCCGGCTGGTGGGGGCGGCCAGTGGCAGGCGCGCCGGCCGACGGACGCGGCAGGCGTCGCAGCTGCGCGCCGGCGCACCCTGCGCGCGGCGCCGTGCGGCCAAAGTAGGTCCTCGCGGGCCCGGTGCGAAGCGCGGTGGACATCTTCAGTGTGCTGGTCCGATTGAGGACTGTGTGCGTTGAGGATGCGCCGCCGCCCGGCGCTCGGCGCCGCGACGCCGTCTGCTGCTCGGTCGCCCCAGCGGTTCTCGCTGGTGGTTTGTATCGCAGCTGTGCGGATGTGTTGGCGCGTGCGCTGTGCTGGGAGAGTTCGCTTCGGCACCCAAGTGGGGCTTTTGTCCTTCTGTGGCGCTGGCGTTGGAGCTGCCGGTCACCGTAGGTGGCGCGTGTTGTCTCCCGCCGGCAATGCCACGACAGCACGCTCCCGGGCCTCTGTCGGCAGCGGCAAGCTCAGTTGGGAGCACGGGTGGTCGCACCGAAAGCGTCTACTCGCCTAACTCCGGGCGATTGCGCCTCTCTCGAACCCGACCAAGTACTTGGGACGGCGCTGCGCGCCGCCGGGACCTGAGAGGGTTTCGAGGTGTATTGTGCAGGGGAGCTCAGCCTCCTCCTGTTTGCAGAATGATTGAGCGGACGCTTGCGTGTTCGCGCGGGCCCCCGGGACACACTCCCGGGCGGCCGGCTGCTCAGCTCTAGTTGGCGCAGCTCCCTGGTTGATCCTGCCAGTAGTCATATGCTTGTCTCAAAGATTAAGCCATGCATGTCTCAGTACAAGCCGCATTAAGGTGAAACCGCGAATGGCTCATTAAATCAGTTATGGTTCCTTAGATCGTACCCACGTTACTTGGATAACTGTGGTAATTCTAGAGCTAATACATGCAAACAGAGTCCCGACCAGAGATGGAAGGGACGCTTTTATTAGATCAAAACCAATCGGTCGGCTCGTCCGGTCCGTTTGCCTTGGTGACTCTGAATAACTTTGGGCTGATCGCACGGTCCTCGTACCGGCGACGCATCTTTCAAATGTCTGCCTTATCAACTGTCGATGGTAGGTTCTGCGCCTACCATGGTTGTAACGGGTAACGGGGAATCAGGGTTCGATTCCGGAGAGGGAGCCTGAGAAACGGCTACCACATCCAAGGAAGGCAGCAGGCGCGCAAATTACCCACTCCCGGCACGGGGAGGTAGTGACGAAAAATAACGATACGGGACTCATCCGAGGCCCCGTAATCGGAATGAGTACACTTTAAATCCTTTAACGAGTATCTATTGGAGGGCAAGTCTGGTGCCAGCAGCCGCGGTAATTCCAGCTCCAATAGCGTATATTAAAGTTGT
>NW_025729224.1:32500-37500 GCF_021461385.2 Schistocerca piceifrons
CTGCATGGGGAGAGTCTTTGTCACTAATGTACACAGATGGAACATTTTGGACTGGAACCAGATTACCCGTACACACGGCGCTGATTAGTAATCAATGCAGAGCCATCAAACTACAGCAAATATACACAACTGTCCGTATACATGCTGAAAGAGTCTGCCCACAATGGGAACCACACGTCAGCCAGACACTCTGATCACGCACCACTCTCTGCTTCTAACGGGCGCACATACAATATGTAAGCACCAGCATGGAACAACATCCAGTGCATCTTCTCCGCCACATTACACAATCCACACTATCACAACCAGACCAGGAGGTCCATGCGGAAAATACAATATCCCAGCCTTTCGACATCCACCATTGCGCAGACCAGGCACCAACACCCACACATGTCCTATACAACGGTGCACCCAACATCACAATAGTACCTCCTGTCACAGCGCACAAACAATGACATGAGTCAAAGACACAGGTCTCACACAAGCATAGAATTGGAGCGCCGCCTCTAATAAGCCAAAGGTGCATCCTGACGTGACAAATCTGATCATGTCACAAGCATTCACTTACTATAATCACTATCAAGGAACCTGCCGCCCCCGCCCCCCCCCCCTACACCTTTCCTTACAACAACGTGTAACCTAACCTAACCTAACCTATGTTGTACCTTAACCTAACCTATGTTGTACCTTAACCTAACCTATGTTGTACCTTAACCTAACCTATGTTGTACCTTAACCTAACCTATGTTGTACCTTAACCTAACCTATGTTGTACCTTAACCTAACCTATGTTGTACCTTAACCTAACCTATGTTGTACCTTAACCTAACCTATGTTGTACCTTAACCTAACCTATGTTGTACCTTAACCTAACCTATGTTGTACCTTAACCTAACCCATGTTGTACCTTAACCTAACCCATGTTGTACCTTAACCTAACCCATGTTGTACCTTAACCTAACCCATGTTGTACCTTAACCTAACCCATGTTGTACCTTAACCTAACCCATGTTGTACCTTAACCTAACCCATGTTGTACCTTAACCTAACCCATGTTGTACCTTAACCTAACCCATGTTGTACCTTAACCTAACCCATGTTGTGCCTTAACCTAACCCATGTTGTGCCTTAACCTAACCCATGTTGTGCCTTAACCTAACCCATGTTGTGCCTTAACCTAACCCATGTTGTGCCCTAACCTAACCCATGTTGTGCCCTAACCTAACCCATGTTGTGCCCTAACCTAACCCATGTTGTGCCCTAACCTAACCCATGTTGTCCCCTAACCTAACCCATGTTGTCCCCTAACCTAACCCATGTTGTCCCCTAACCTAACCCATGTTGTGCCCTAACGTAACCCATGTTGTGCCTTAACGTAACCCATGTTGTGCCTTAACGTAACCCATGTTGTGCCTTAACGTAACCCACGTTGTCCGCTAACGTAACCCACGTTGTCCGCTAACGTAACCCACGTTGTCGCCTAAACCTGCTCTGTAATTGTTATACGACTCGTTCAATTAGTGTAGTGTTGCCCACCCGCAACCCTCGCAATATAGTTCGCTACTCGCACTGCCCGCTCCCCTGTGTATCGCTTCATGTTAAACACCTTGCAAGTCTTGCTGACTTTCCACATGCTCCTGCTGTACACTGTAATGTGGATGGCAGCAGGACGTACATGCCGCCCCCCCCCCCCCCCACCCCTCCCCACGTCCCCACGTCCCCACCTTGCCCCCTGCCTTCGCAAGCTGGTTGGTGACAAGTTTGCATGTTCAATGCCCTTCGCATGCGACGTACGCAGGCTACGTTGTGGTGCGGCCTGTGTCAACTGTCCGCTGATGTCGTACGCGTGAACCACAATCTGTACTGCACATTCGTCCTTATGTACTGAATGATACATCGTGGCACATGTGTGACCGTACAACGACTGCGCCCAAAAACGGCGGACCATACAGTGCAAATATTGTGCACGCAGCTACGTGTCGTCTCCCTATGAGAGCTGGATTGCAGTGTGGTACGCCATAGAGACGTGTGGGAGGAACGGACGCCGTGGATGGCGATCAGCATGAGCTGTGTGTTGATGTATTCGGACCTAGTCGTCTCTCCTCAAACACCGTGATAGCATGGTGCACCGCGTTCCATATCTGCGACATGCTACAGAGGCCGGTTGACAGTCGTTCGAGCAATGGACATCGCATACGTACGGGGGCCACCTTCCACGTATTGTCTAGGCGTGCACATTTTGTTGCGTGTATGTGGGCAGACGTAGTGTGGCGTGACACCTGACACAGGCATGCAATAATCGTTGAAGTTGCTAATGGCGATGGACGCCTACGTTTTCTGGTGAAGTTACGCAAATGAAGAAATGGTAACCCGTTGTGGTGCGGTTGTTCTCGCTAGGGGTGAATCGGTGATGGCGACGATAGGTTGAGGTACTAACCGGTTGTTCCAGCGATACCCACCATGCCGATGAAACTGAACGGCATCTGGGTGTGAAGCGATACGCGGTGGTGGCTGGGTGGGACCGTCCCCGGCCGGTGAGGGGGCGCCTCCCGGCGTGCTGGCCGCGCGGTGCGTGGGCGCACGCGCTACAGCCGGCTGGTGGGGGCGGCCAGTGGCAGGCGCGCCGGCCGACGGACGCGGCAGGCGTCGCAGCTGCGCGCCGGCGCACCCTGCGCGCGGCGCCGTGCGGCCAAAGTAGGTCCTCGCGGGCCCGGTGCGAAGCGCGGTGGACATCTTCAGTGTGCTGGTCCGATTGAGGACTGTGTGCGTTGAGGATGCGCCGCCGCCCGGCGCTCGGCGCCGCGACGCCGTCTGCTGCTCGGTCGCCCCAGCGGTTCTCGCTGGTGGTTTGTATCGCAGCTGTGCGGATGTGTTGGCGCGTGCGCTGTGCTGGGAGAGTTCGCTTCGGCACCCAAGTGGGGCTTTTGTCCTTCTGTGGCGCTGGCGTTGGAGCTGCCGGTCACCGTAGGTGGCGCGTGTTGTCTCCCGCCGGCAATGCCACGACAGCACGCTCCCGGGCCTCTGTCGGCAGCGGCAAGCTCAGTTGGGAGCACGGGTGGTCGCACCGAAAGCGTCTACTCGCCTAACTCCGGGCGATTGCGCCTCTCTCGAACCCGACCAAGTACTTGGGACGGCGCTGCGCGCCGCCGGGACCTGAGAGGGTTTCGAGGTGTATTGTGCAGGGGAGCTCAGCCTCCTCCTGTTTGCAGAATGATTGAGCGGACGCTTGCGTGTTCGCGCGGGCCCCCGGGACACACTCCCGGGCGGCCGGCTGCTCAGCTCTAGTTGGCGCAGCTCCCTGGTTGATCCTGCCAGTAGTCATATGCTTGTCTCAAAGATTAAGCCATGCATGTCTCAGTACAAGCCGCATTAAGGTGAAACCGCGAATGGCTCATTAAATCAGTTATGGTTCCTTAGATCGTACCCACGTTACTTGGATAACTGTGGTAATTCTAGAGCTAATACATGCAAACAGAGTCCCGACCAGAGATGGAAGGGACGCTTTTATTAGATCAAAACCAATCGGTCGGCTCGTCCGGTCCGTTTGCCTTGGTGACTCTGAATAACTTTGGGCTGATCGCACGGTCCTCGTACCGGCGACGCATCTTTCAAATGTCTGCCTTATCAACTGTCGATGGTAGGTTCTGCGCCTACCATGGTTGTAACGGGTAACGGGGAATCAGGGTTCGATTCCGGAGAGGGAGCCTGAGAAACGGCTACCACATCCAAGGAAGGCAGCAGGCGCGCAAATTACCCACTCCCGGCACGGGGAGGTAGTGACGAAAAATAACGATACGGGACTCATCCGAGGCCCCGTAATCGGAATGAGTACACTTTAAATCCTTTAACGAGTATCTATTGGAGGGCAAGTCTGGTGCCAGCAGCCGCGGTAATTCCAGCTCCAATAGCGTATATTAAAGTTGTTGCGGTTAAAAAGCTCGTAGTTGGATTTGTGTCCCACGCTGTTGGTTCACCGCCCGTCGGTGTTTAACTGGCATGTATCGTGGGACGTCCTGCCGGTGGGGCGAGCCGAAGGCGTGCGACCGCCTCGTGCGTGCTCGTGCGTCCCGAGGCGGACCCCGTTGAAATCCTACCAGGGTGCTCTTTATTGAGTGTCTCGGTGGGCCGGCACGTTTACTTTGAACAAATTAGAGTGCTTAAAGCAGGCAAGCCCGCCTGAATACTGTGTGCATGGAATAATGGAATAGGACCTCGGTTCTATTTTGTTGGTTTTCGGAACCCGAGGTAATGATTAATAGGGACAGGCGGGGGCATTCGTATTGCGACGTTAGAGGTGAAATTCTTGGATCGTCGCAAGACGAACAGAAGCGAAAGCATTTGCCAAGTATGTTTTCATTAATCAAGAACGAAAGTTAGAGGTTCGAAGGCGATCAGATACCGCCCTAGTTCTAACCATAAACGATGCCAGCCAGCGATCCGCCGCAGTTCCTCCGATGACTCGGCGGGCAGCCTCCGGGAAACCAAAGCTTTTGGGTTCCGGGGGAAGTATGGTTGCAAAGCTGAAACTTAAAGGAATTGACGGAAGGGCACCACCAGGAGTGGAGCCTGCGGCTTAATTTGACTCAACACGGGAAACCTCACCAGGCCCGGACACCGGAAGGATTGACAGATTGATAGCTCTTTCTTGATTCGGTGGGTGGTGGTGCATGGCCGTTCTTAGTTGGTGGAGCGATTTGTCTGGTTAATTCCGATAACGAACGAGACTCTAGCCTGCTAACTAGTCGCGTGACATCCTTCGTGCTGTCAGCGATTACTTTTCTTCTTAGAGGGACAGGCGGCTTCTAGCCGCACGAGATTGAGCAATAACAGGTCTGTGATGCCCTTAGATGTTCTGGGCCGCACGCGCGCTACACTGAAGGAATCAGCGTGTCTTCCTAGGCCGAAAGGTCGGGGTAACCCGCTGAACCTCCTTCGTGCTAGGGATTGGGGCTTGCAATTGTTCCCCATGAACGAGGAATTCCCAGTAAGCGCGAGTCATA
>NW_025729224.1:45000-47500 GCF_021461385.2 Schistocerca piceifrons
TGTTGTACCTTAACCTAACCCATGTTGTGCCTTAACCTAACCCATGTTGTGCCTTAACCTAACCCATGTTGTGCCTTAACCTAACCCATGTTGTGCCTTAACCTAACCCATGTTGTGCCCTAACCTAACCCATGTTGTGCCCTAACCTAACCCATGTTGTGCCCTAACCTAACCCATGTTGTGCCCTAACCTAACCCATGTTGTCCCCTAACCTAACCCATGTTGTCCCCTAACCTAACCCATGTTGTCCCCTAACCTAACCCATGTTGTGCCCTAACGTAACCCATGTTGTGCCTTAACGTAACCCATGTTGTGCCTTAACGTAACCCATGTTGTGCCTTAACGTAACCCACGTTGTCCGCTAACGTAACCCACGTTGTCCGCTAACGTAACCCACGTTGTCGCCTAAACCTGCTCTGTAATTGTTATACGACTCGTTCAATTAGTGTAGTGTTGCCCACCCGCAACCCTCGCAATATAGTTCGCTACTCGCACTGCCCGCTCCCCTGTGTATCGCTTCATGTTAAACACCTTGCAAGTCTTGCTGACTTTCCACATGCTCCTGCTGTACACTGTAATGTGGATGGCAGCAGGACGTACATGCCGCCCCCCCCCCCCCCACCCCTCCCCACGTCCCCACGTCCCCACCTTGCCCCCTGCCTTCGCAAGCTGGTTGGTGACAAGTTTGCATGTTCAATGCCCTTCGCATGCGACGTACGCAGGCTACGTTGTGGTGCGGCCTGTGTCAACTGTCCGCTGATGTCGTACGCGTGAACCACAATCTGTACTGCACATTCGTCCTTATGTACTGAATGATACATCGTGGCACATGTGTGACCGTACAACGACTGCGCCCAAAAACGGCGGACCATACAGTGCAAATATTGTGCACGCAGCTACGTGTCGTCTCCCTATGAGAGCTGGATTGCAGTGTGGTACGCCATAGAGACGTGTGGGAGGAACGGACGCCGTGGATGGCGATCAGCATGAGCTGTGTGTTGATGTATTCGGACCTAGTCGTCTCTCCTCAAACACCGTGATAGCATGGTGCACCGCGTTCCATATCTGCGACATGCTACAGAGGCCCGGTTGACAGTCGTTCGAGCAATGGACATCGCATACGTACGGGGGCCACCTTCCACGTATTGTCTAGGCGTGCACATTTTGTTGCGTGTATGTGGGCAGACGTAGTGTGGCGTGACACCTGACACAGGCATGCAATAATCGTTGAAGTTGCTAATGGCGATGGACGCCTACGTTTTCTGGTGAAGTTACGCAAATGAAGAAATGGTAACCCGTTGTGGTGCGGTTGTTCTCGCTAGGGGTGAATCGGTGATGGCGACGATAGGTTGAGGTACTAACCGGTTGTTCCAGCGATACCCACCATGCCGATGAAACTGAACGGCATCTGGGTGTGAAGCGATACGCGGTGGTGGCTGGGTGGGACCGTCCCCGGCCGGTGAGGGGGCGCCTCCCGGCGTGCTGGCCGCGCGGTGCGTGGGCGCACGCGCTACAGCCGGCTGGTGGGGGCGGCCAGTGGCAGGCGCGCCGGCCGACGGACGCGGCAGGCGTCGCAGCTGCGCGCCGGCGCACCCTGCGCGCGGCGCCGTGCGGCCAAAGTAGGTCCTCGCGGGCCCGGTGCGAAGCGCGGTGGACATCTTCAGTGTGCTGGTCCGATTGAGGACTGTGTGCGTTGAGGATGCGCCGCCGCCCGGCGCTCGGCGCCGCGACGCCGTCTGCTGCTCGGTCGCCCCAGCGGTTCTCGCTGGTGGTTTGTATCGCAGCTGTGCGGATGTGTTGGCGCGTGCGCTGTGCTGGGAGAGTTCGCTTCGGCACCCAAGTGGGGCTTTTGTCCTTCTGTGGCGCTGGCGTTGGAGCTGCCGGTCACCGTAGGTGGCGCGTGTTGTCTCCCGCCGGCAATGCCACGACAGCACGCTCCCGGGCCTCTGTCGGCAGCGGCAAGCTCAGTTGGGAGCACGGGTGGTCGCACCGAAAGCGTCTACTCGCCTAACTCCGGGCGATTGCGCCTCTCTCGAACCCGACCAAGTACTTGGGACGGCGCTGCGCGCCGCCGGGACCTGAGAGGGTTTCGAGGTGTATTGTGCAGGGGAGCTCAGCCTCCTCCTGTTTGCAGAATGATTGAGCGGACGCTTGCGTGTTCGCGCGGGCCCCCGGGACACACTCCCGGGCGGCCGGCTGCTCAGCTCTAGTTGGCGCAGCTCCCTGGTTGATCCTGCCAGTAGTCATATGCTTGTCTCAAAGATTAAGCCATGCATGTCTCAGTACAAGGCCGCATTAAGGTGAAACCGCGAATGGCTCATTAAATCAGTTATGGTTCCTTAGATCGTACCCCACGTTACTTGGATAACTGTGGTAATTCTAGAGCTAATACATGCAAACAGAGTCCCGACCAGAGATGGAAGGGACGCTTTTATTAGATCAAAACCAATCGGTCGGCTCGTCCGGTCCGTTTGCCTTGGTGACTCTGAATAACTTTGGG
>NW_025729225.1:0-5000 GCF_021461385.2 Schistocerca piceifrons
GGGAACGGAAATCCATGGACCGCAATGTGCGTTCGAAACGTCGATGTTCATGTGTCCCTGCAGTTCACATGTCGACGCGCAATTTGCTGCGTTCTTCATCGACCCACGAGCCGAGTGATCCACCGTCCTGGGTGATCTTTTCTCAGTTTCCGCCGTCTCTTTCGAGGACGGTCGCATAGGCGGGAGTGAGGCGTGTGGCGGCCCCTGTTCCAGCGTTCTGTGTCCAACGGCCTCACGGCCGACGGGGCGTCGTACGGCTCCACACCGGAGCGGACAGGCACTCGGGCGAAGTCATTCAAAACCGGCGCCAGGCGCCAGGTGCCGCAGGCCAGCCGCTCCAGCGCTTCAGCGCTCGTACCACACAACATTGCCGCTAGTTTTGAGAGGCACGCGTGGTTCCGCACGCGGCGCACGGCTACGGCGAGCCGTACAGGTAGCGTGTTGCGCGACACGACACGCACATCGAAGACATGCAGTCTAGTCGGTAATGATCCTTCCGCAGGTTCACCTACGGGAAACCTTGTTACGACTTTTACTTCCTCTAAATGATCAAGTTTGGTCATCTTTCCGGTAGCATCGGCAACGACAGAGGTCAATGCCGCGTACCAGTCCGAAGACCTCACTAAATCATTCAATCGGTAGTAGCGACGGGCGGTGTGTACAAAGGGCAGGGGACGTAATCAACGCGAGCTTATGACTCGCGCTTACTGGGAATTCCTCGTTCATGGGGAAACAATTGCAAGCCCCAATCCCTAGCACGAAGGAGGTTCAGCGGGTTACCCCGACCTTTCGGCCTAGGGAAGACACGCTGATTCCTTCAGTGTAGCGCGCGTGCGGCCCAGAACATCTAAGGGCATCACAGACCTGTTATTGCTCAATCTCGTGCGGACTAGAAGCCGCCTGTCCCTCTAAGAAGAAAAGTAATCGCTGACAGCACGAAGGATGTCACGCGACTAGTTAGCAGGCTAGAGTCTCGTTCGTTATCGGAATTAACCAGACAAATCGCTCCACCAACTAAGAACGGCCATGCACCACCACCCACCGAATCAAGAAAGAGCTATCAATCTGTCAATCCTTCGGTGTCCGGGCCTGGTGAGGTTTCCGTGTTGAGTCAAATTAAGCCGCAGGCTCCACTCCTGGTGGTGCCCTTCCGTCAATTCCTTTAAGTTTCAGCTTTGCAACCATACTTCCCCCGGAACCCAAAAGCTTTGGTTTCCCGGAGGCTGCCCGCCGAGTCATCGGAGGAACTGCGGCGGATCGCTGGCTGGCATCGTTTATGGTTAGAACTAGGGCGGTATCTGATCGCCTTCGAACCTCTAACTTTCGTTCTTGATTAATGAAAACATACTTGGCAAATGCTTTCGCTTCTGTTCGTCTTGCGACGATCCAAGAATTTCACCTCTAACGTCGCAATACGAATGCCCCGCCTGTCCCCTATTAATCATTACCTCGGGTTCCGAAAACCAACAAAATAGAACCGAGGTCCTATTCCATTATTCCATGCACACAGTATTCAGGCGGGCTTGCCTGCTTTAAGCACTCTAATTTGTTCAAGTAAACGTGCCGGCCCACCGAGACACTCAATAAAGAGCACCCTGGTAGGATTTCAACGGGGTCCGCCTCGGGACGCACGAGCACGCACGGGGCGGGTCGCACGCCTTCGGCTCGCCCCACCGGCAGGACGTCCCACGATACATGCCAGTTAAACACCGACGGGCGGTGAACCAACAGCGTGGGACACAAATCCAACTACGAGCTTTTAACCGCAACAACTTTAATATACGCTATTGGAGCTGGAATTACCGCGGCTGCTGGCACCAGACTTGCCCTCCAATAGATACTCGTTAAAGGATTTAAAGTGTACTCATTCCGATTACGGGGCCTCGGATGAGTCCCGTATCGTTATTTTTCGTCACTACCTCCCCGTGCCGGGAGTGGGTAATTTGCGCGCCTGCTGCCTTCCTTGGATGTGGTAGCCGTTTCTCAGGCTCCCTCTCCGGAATCGAACCCTGATTCCCCGTTACCCGTTACAACCATGGTAGGCGCAGAACCTACCATCGACAGTTGATAAGGCAGACATTTGAAAGATGCGTCGCCGGTACGAGGACCGTGCGATCAGCCCAAAGTTATTCAGAGTCACCAAGGCAAACGGACCGGACGAGCCGACCGATTGGTTTTGATCTAATAAAAGCGTCCCTTCCATCTCTGGTCGGGACTCTGTTTGCATGTATTAGCTCTAGAATTACCACAGTTATCCAAGTAACGTGGGTACGATCTAAGGAACCATAACTGATTTAATGAGCCATTCGCGGTTTCACCTTAATGCGGCTTGTACTGAGACATGCATGGCTTAATCTTTGAGACAAGCATATGACTACTGGCAGGATCAACCAGGGAGCTGCGTCAACTAGAGCTGAGCAGCCGGCCGCCCGGGAGTGTGTCCCGGGGGCCCGCGCGAACACGCAAGCGTCCGCTCAATCATTCTGCAAACAGGAGGAGGCTGAGCTCCCCTGCACAATACACCTCGAAACCCTCTCAGGTCCCGGCGGCGCGCAGCGCCGTCCCAAGTACTTGGTCGGGTTCGAGAGAGGCGCAATCGCCCGGAGTTAGGCGAGTAGACGCTTTCGGTGCGACCACCCGTGCTCCCAACTGAGCTTGCCGCTGCCGACAGAGGCCCGGGAGCGTGCTGTCGTGGCATTGCCGGCGGGAGACAACACGCGCCACCTACGGTGACCGGCAGCTCCAACGCCAGCGCCACAGAAGGACAAAAGCCCCACTTGGGTGCCGAAGCGAACTCTCCCAGCACAGCGCACGCGCCAACACATCCGCACAGCTGCGATACAAACCACCAGCGAGAACCGCTGGGGCGACCGAGCAGCAGACGGCGTCGCGGCGCCGAGCGCCGGGCGGCAAGCGCATCCTCAACGCACACAGTCCTCAATCGGACCAGCACACTGAAGATGTCCACCGCGCTTCGCACCGGGCCCGCGAGGACCTACTTTGGCCGCACGGCGCCGCGCGCAGGGTGCGCCGGCGCGCAGCTGCGACGCCTGCCGCGTCCGTCGGCCGGCGCGCCTGCCACTGGCCGCCCCCACCAGCCGGCTGTAGCGCGTGCGCCCACGCACCGCGCGGCCAGCACGCCGGGAGGCGCCCCCTCACCGGCCGGGGACGGTCCCACCCAGCCACCGCCGCGTATCGCTTCACACCCAGATGCCGTTCAGTTTCGTCGGCATGGTGGGTATCGCTGGAACAACCGGTTAGTACCTCAACCTATCGTCGCCATCACCGATTCACCCCTAGCGAGAACAACCGCACCACAACAGGTTACCATTTGTTCATTTGCGTAACTTCACCAGAAAACGCAGGCGTCCATCGCCATTTGCAACTTCCACGATTATTGCATGCCTGTGTCAGGTGTCACGCCACACTACGTCTGCCCACATACACGCAACAAAATGTGCACGCCTAGACAATACGTGGAAGGTGGCCCCCGTACGTATGCGATGTCCATTGCTCGAACGACTGTCAACCGGCCTCTGTAGCATGTCGCAGATATGGAAAGCGCGGTGCACCATGCCATCACGGTGTGTGAGGAGAGACGACTAGGTCCGAATACATCAACAGACAGCTCATGCTGATCGCCATCCACGGCGTCCGTTCCTCCCACACGTCTCTATGGCGTACCACACTGCAATCCAGCTCTCATAGGGAGACGACACGTAGCTGCGTGCACAATATTTGCACTGTATGGTCCGCCGTTTTTGGGCGCAGTCGTTGTACGGTCACACATGTGCCACGATGTATCATTCAGTACATAAGGACGAATGTGCAGTACAGATTGTGGTTTACGCGTACGACATTAGCGGACAGTTGACACAGGCCGCACCACAACGTAGCCTGAGTACGTCGCATGCGGAGGGCATTGAACATGCAAAGTTCTCACCAACCAGCTTGCGAAGGCAGGGGGCAAGGTGGGGACGTGGGGAGGGGCGGCATGTACGTCCTGCTGCCATCCACATTACAGTGTACAGCAGGAGCATGTGGAAAGTGAGCAAGACTTGCAAGGTGTTTAACATGAAGCGATACACAGGGGAGCGGGGAGTGCGAGTAGCGAACTATATTGCGAGGGTTGCGGGTGGGCAACACTACACTAATTGAACGAGTCGTATAACAATTACAGAGCAGGTTTAGGCGACAACGTGGGTTACGTTAGGCGACAACGTGGGTTAGGTTAAGGCACGACGTGGGTTAGGTTAAGGCACGACGTGGGTTAGGTTAAGGCACGACGTGGGTTAGGTTAAGGCACGACATGGGTTAGGTTAAGGGCACGACATGGGTTAGGTTAAGGCACAAACATGGGTTAGGTTAAGGCACAACATGGTTAGGTTAAGGACAACATGGGTTAGGTTAAGGCACAACATGGGTTAGGTTAAGGCACAACATGGGTTAGGTTAAGGCACAACATGGGTTAGGTTAAGGCACAACATGGGTTAGGTTAAGGCACAACATGGGTTAGGTTAAGGCACAACATGGGTTAGGTTAAGGCACAACATGGGGTTAGGTTAAGGCACAACATAGGTTAGGTTAAGGCACAACATAGGTTAGGTTAAGGCACAACATAGGTTAGGTTAAGGCACAACATGGGTTAGGTTAAGGCACCAACATGGGTTAGGTTAAGGCACAACATGGGTTAGGTTAAGGCACAACATGGGTTAGGTTAAGGCACAACATGGGTTAGGTTAAGGCACAACATGGTTAGGTTAAGGCACAACATGGGTTAGGTTAAGGCACAACATGGGTTAGGTTAAGGCACAACATGGGTTAGGTTAAGGCACAACATGGGTTAGGTTAAGGCACAACATGGGTTAGGTTAAGGCACAACATGGGTTAGGTTAAGGCACAACATGGGTTAGGTTAAGGCACAACATGGGTTAGGTTAAGGCACAACATGGGTTAGGTTAAGGCACAACATAGGTTAGGTTAAGGCACAACATAGGTTA
>NW_025729225.1:12500-17500 GCF_021461385.2 Schistocerca piceifrons
GCATCACAGACCTGTTATTGCTCAATCTCGTGCGGCTAGAAGCCGCCTGTCCCTCTAAGAAGAAAAGTAATCGCTGACAGCACGAAGGATGTCACGCGACTAGTTAGCAGGCTAGAGTCTCGTTCGTTATCGGAATTAACCAGACAAATCGCTCCACCAACTAAGAACGGCCATGCACCACCACCCACCGAATCAAGAAAGAGCTATCAATCTGTCAATCCTTCCGGTGTCCGGGCCTGGTGAGGTTTCCCGTGTTGAGTCAAATTAAGCCGCAGGCTCCACTCCTGGTGGTGCCCTTCCGTCAATTCCTTTAAGTTTCAGCTTTGCAACCATACTTCCCCCGGAACCCAAAAGCTTTGGTTTCCCGGAGGCTGCCCGCCGAGTCATCGGAGGAACTGCGGCGGATCGCTGGCTGGCATCGTTTATGGTTAGAACTAGGGCGGTATCTGATCGCCTTCGAACCTCTAACTTTCGTTCTTGATTAATGAAAACATACTTGGCAAATGCTTTCGCTTCTGTTCGTCTTGCGACGATCCAAGAATTTCACCTCTAACGTCGCAATACGAATGCCCCCGCCTGTCCCTATTAATCATTACCTCGGGTTCCGAAAACCAACAAAATAGAACCGAGGTCCTATTCCATTATTCCATGCACACAGTATTCAGGCGGGCTTGCCTGCTTTAAGCACTCTAATTTGTTCAAAGTAAACGTGCCGGCCCACCGAGACACTCAATAAAGAGCACCCTGGTAGGATTTCAACGGGGTCCGCCTCGGGACGCACGAGCACGCACGGGGCGGTCGCACGCCTTCGGCTCGCCCCACCGGCAGGACGTCCCACGATACATGCCAGTTAAACACCGACGGGCGGTGAACCAACAGCGTGGGACACAAATCCAACTACGAGCTTTTTAACCGCAACAACTTTAATATACGCTATTGGAGCTGGAATTACCGCGGCTGCTGGCACCAGACTTGCCCTCCAATAGATACTCGTTAAAGGATTTAAAGTGTACTCATTCCGATTACGGGGCCTCGGATGAGTCCCGTATCGTTATTTTTCGTCACTACCTCCCCGTGCCGGGAGTGGGTAATTTGCGCGCCTGCTGCCTTCCTTGGATGTGGTAGCCGTTTCTCAGGCTCCCTCTCCGGAATCGAACCCTGATTCCCCGTTACCCGTTACAACCATGGTAGGCGCAGAACCTACCATCGACAGTTGATAAGGCAGACATTTGAAAGATGCGTCGCCGGTACGAGGACCGTGCGATCAGCCCAAAGTTATTCAGAGTCACCAAGGCAAACGGACCGGACGAGCCGACCGATTGGTTTTGATCTAATAAAAGCGTCCCTTCCATCTCTGGTCGGGACTCTGTTTGCATGTATTAGCTCTAGAATTACCACAGTTATCCAAGTAACGTGGGTACGATCTAAGGAACCATAACTGATTTAATGAGCCATTCGCGGTTTCACCTTAATGCGGCTTGTACTGAGACATGCATGGCTTAATCTTTGAGACAAGCATATGACTACTGGCAGGATCAACCAGGGAGCTGCGTCAACTAGAGCTGAGCAGCCGGCCGCCCGGGAGTGTGTCCCGGGGGCCCGCGCGAACACGCAAGCGTCCGCTCAATCATTCTGCAAACAGGAGGAGGCTGAGCTCCCCTGCACAATACACCTCGAAACCCTCTCAGGTCCCGGCGGCGCGCAGCGCCGTCCCAAGTACTTGGTCGGGTTCGAGAGAGGCGCAATCGCCCGGAGTTAGGCGAGTAGACGCTTTCGGTGCGACCACCCGTGCTCCCAACTGAGCTTGCCGCTGCCGACAGAGGCCCGGGAGCGTGCTGTCGTGGCATTGCCGGCGGGAGACAACACGCGCCACCTACGGTGACCGGCAGCTCCAACGCCAGCGCCACAGAAGGACAAAAGCCCCACTTGGGTGCCGAAGCGAACTCTCCCAGCACAGCGCACGCGCCAACACATCCGCACAGCTGCGATACAAACCACCAGCGAGAACCGCTGGGGCGACCGAGCAGCAGACGGCGTCGCGGCGCCGAGCGCCGGGCGGCAGCGCATCCTCAACGCACACAGTCCTCAATCGGACCAGCACACTGAAGATGTCCACCGCGCTTCGCACCGGGCCCGCGAGGACCTACTTTGGCCGCACGGCGCCGCGCGCAGGGTGCGCCGGCGCGCAGCTGCGACGCCTGCCGCGTCCGTCGGCCGGCGCGCCTGCCACTGGCCGCCCCCACCAGCCGGCTGTAGCGCGTGCGCCCACGCACCGCGCGGCCAGCACGCCGGGAGGCGCCCCCTCACCGGCCGGGGACGGTCCCACCCAGCCACCGCCGCGTATCGCTTCACACCCAGATGCCGTTCAGTTTCGTCGGCATGGTGGGTATCGCTGGAACAACCGGTTAGTACCTCAACCTATCGTCGCCATCACCGATTCACCCCTAGCGAGAACAACCGCACCACAACAGGTTACCATTTGTTCATTTGCGTAACTTCACCAGAAAACGCAGGCGTCCATCGCCATTTGCAACTTCCACGATTATTGCATGCCTGTGTCAGGTGTCACGCCACACTACGTCTGCCCACATACACGCAACAAAATGTGCACGCCTAGACAATACGTGGAAGGTGGCCCCCGTACGTATGCGATGTCCATTGCTCGAACGACTGTCAACCGGCCTCTGTAGCATGTCGCAGATATGGAACGCGGTGCACCATGCCATCACGGTGTGTGAGGAGAGACGACTAGGTCCGAATACATCAACAGACAGCTCATGCTGATCGCCATCCACGGCGTCCGTTCCTCCCACACGTCTCTATGGCGTACCACACTGCAATCCAGCTCTCATAGGGAGACGACACGTAGCTGCGTGCACAATATTTGCACTGTATGGTCCGCCGTTTTTGGGCGCAGTCGTTGTACGGTCACACATGTGCCACGATGTATCATTCAGTACATAAGGACGAATGTGCAGTACAGATTGTGGTTTACGCGTACGACATTAGCGGACAGTTGACACAGGCCGCACCACAACGTAGCCTGAGTACGTCGCATGCGGAGGGCATTGAACATGCAAAGTTCTCACCAACCAGCTTGCGAAGGCAGGGGGCAAGGTGGGGACGTGGGGAGGGGCGGCATGTACGTCCTGCTGCCATCCACATTACAGTGTACAGCAGGAGCATGTGGAAAGTGAGCAAGACTTGCAAGGTGTTTAACATGAAGCGATACACAGGGGAGCGGGGAGTGCGAGTAGCGAACTATATTGCGAGGGTTGCGGGTGGGCAACACTACACTAATTGAACGAGTCGTATAACAATTACAGAGCAGGTTTAGGCGACAACGTGGGTTACGTTAGGCGACAACGTGGGTTAGGTTAAGGCACGACGTGGGTTAGGTTAAGGCACGACATGGGTTAGGTTAAGGCACGACATGGGTTAGGTTAAGGCACGACATGGGTTAGGTTAAGGCACGACATGGGTTAGGTTAAGGCACGACATGGGTTAGGTTAAGGCACGACATGGGTTAGGTTAAGGCACGACATGGGTTAGGTTAAGGCACGACATGGGTTAGGTTAAGGCACGACATGGGTTAGGTTAAGGCACGACATGGGTTAGGTTAAGGCACAACATGGGTTAGGTTAAGGCACAACATAGGTTAGGTTAAGGCACAACATAGGTTAGGTTAAGGCACAACATGGGTTAGGTTAAGGCACAACATGGGTTAGGTTAAGGCACAACATGGGTTAGGTTAAGGCACAACATGGGTTAGGTTAAGGCACAACATGGGTTAGGTTAAGGCACAACATGGGTTAGGTTAAGGCACAACATGGGTTAGGTTAAGGCACAACATGGGTTAGGTTAAGGCACAACATGGGTTAGGTTAAGGCACAACATGGGTTAGGTTAAGGCACAACATGGGTTAGGTTAAGGCACAACATGGGTTAGGTTAAGGCACAACATGGGTTAGGTTAAGGCACAACATGGGTTAGGTTAAGGCACAACATGGGTTAGGTTAAGGCACAACATAGGTTAGGTTAAGGCACAACATAGGTTAGGTTAAGGCACAACATAGGTTAGGTTAAGGCACAACATAGGTTAGGTTAAGGCACAACATAGGTTAGGTTAAGGCACAACATAGGTTAGGTTAAGGCACAACATAGGTTAGGTTAAGGCACAACATAGGTTAGGTTAAGGTACAACATAGGTTAGGTTAAGGTACAACATAGGTTAGGTTAAGGTACAACATAGGTTAGGTTAAGGTACAACATAGGTTAGGTTAGGTTAGGTTACACGTTGTTGTAAGGAAAGGTGTAGGGGGGGGCGGGGGCGGCAGGTTCGTTGATAGTGATTATAGTAAGTGAATGCTTGTGACATGATCAGATTTGTCACGTCAGGATGCACCTTTGGCTTATTAGAGGCGGCGCTCCAATTCTATGCTTGTGTCAGACCTGTGTCTTTGACTCATGTCATTGTTTGTGCGCTGTGACAGGAGGTACTATTGTGATGTTGGGTGCACCGTTGTATAGGACATGTGTGGGTGTTGGTGCCTGATCTGCGCAATGGTGGATGTCGAAAGGGTGGGATATTGTATTTTCCGCATGGACCTCCTGGTCTGGTTGTGATAGTGTGGATTGTGTAATGTGGCGGAGAGGATGCACTGGATGTTGTTCCATGCTGGTGCTTACATATTGTATGTGCGCCCGTTAGAAGCAGAGAGTGGTGCGTGATCAGAGTGGCTGGCTGACGTGTGGTTCCCATTGTGGGCAGACTCTTTCAGCATGTATACGGACAGTTGTATATATATTCTGTAGTTTGATGGCTCTGCATTGATTACTAATCAGCGCCGTGTGTACGGGTAATCTGGTTCCAGTCCAAAATGTTCCATCTGTGTACATTAGTGACAAAGACTCCCCTCATGCAGTGGGGCTCGGTCTGTTATAACTCTTCCGCGTAATATATTTGCCCCACGTTTTTGCGACTGCGAGTGCGAGTGCAAC
>NW_025729225.1:25000-27500 GCF_021461385.2 Schistocerca piceifrons
GATACTCGTTAAAGGATTTAAAGTGTACTCATTCCGATTACGGGGCCTCGGATGAGTCCCGTATCGTTATTTTTCGTCACTACCTCCCCGTGCCGGGAGTGGGTAATTTGCGCGCCTGCTGCCTTCCTTGGATGTGGTAGCCGTTTCTCAGGCTCCCTCTCCGGAATCGAACCCTGATTCCCCGTTACCCGTTACAACCATGGTAGGCGCAGAACCTACCATCGACAGTTGATAAGGCAGACATTTGAAAGATGCGTCGCCGGTACGAGGACCGTGCGATCAGCCCAAAGTTATTCAGAGTCACCAAGGCAAACGGACCGGACGAGCCGACCGATTGGTTTTGATCTAATAAAAGCGTCCCTTCCATCTCTGGTCGGGACTCTGTTTGCATGCATTAGCTCTAGAATTACCACAGTTATCCAAGTAACGTGGGTACGATCTAAGGAACCATAACTGATTTAATGAGCCATTCGCGGTTTCACCTTAATGCGGCTTGTACTGAGACATGCATGGCTTAATCTTTGAGACAAGCATATGACTACTGGCAGGATCAACCAGGGAGCTGCGTCAACTAGAGCTGAGCAGCCGGCCGCCCGGGAGTGTGTCCCGGGGGCCCGCGCGAACACGCAAGCGTCCGCTCAATCATTCTGCAAACAGGAGGAGGCTGAGCTCCCCTGCACAATACACCTCGAAACCCTCTCAGGTCCCGGCGGCGCGCAGCGCCGTCCCAAGTACTTGGTCGGGTTCGAGAGAGGCGCAATCGCCCGGAGTTAGGCGAGTAGACGCTTTCGGTGCGACCACCCGTGCTCCCAACTGAGCTTGCCGCTGCCGACAGAGGCCCGGGAGCGTGCTGTCGTGGCATTGCCGGCGGGAGACAACACGCGCCACCTACGGTGACCGGCAGCTCCAACGCCAGCGCCACAGAAGGACAAAAGCCCCACTTGGGTGCCGAAGCGAACTCTCCCAGCACAGCGCACGCGCCAACACATCCGCACAGCTGCGATACAAACCACCAGCGAGAACCGCTGGGGCGACCGAGCAGCAGACGGCGTCGCGGCGCCGAGCGCCGGGCGGCAGCGCATCCTCAACGCACACAGTCCTCAATCGGACCAGCACACTGAAGATGTCCACCGCGCTTCGCACCGGGCCCGCGAGGACCTACTTTGGCCGCACGGCGCCGCGCGCAGGGTGCGCCGGCGCGCAGCTGCGACGCCTGCCGCGTCCGTCGGCCGGCGCGCCTGCCACTGGCCGCCCCCACCAGCCGGCTGTAGCGCGTGCGCCCACGCACCGCGCGGCCAGCACGCCGGGAGGCGCCCCCTCACCGGCCGGGGACGGTCCCACCCAGCCACCGCCGCGTATCGCTTCACACCCAGATGCCGTTCAGTTTCGTCGGCATGGTGGGTATCGCTGGAACAACCGGTTAGTACCTCAACCTATCGTCGCCATCACCGATTCACCCCTAGCGAGAACAACCGCACCACAACAGGTTACCATTTGTTCATTTGCGTAACTTCACCAGAAAACGCAGGCGTCCATCGCCATTTGCAACTTCCACGATTATTGCATGCCTGTGTCAGGTGTCACGCCACACTACGTCTGCCCACATACACGCAACAAAATGTGCACGCCTAGACAATACGTGGAAGGTGGCCCCCGTACGTATGCGATGTCCATTGCTCGAACGACTGTCAACCGGCCTCTGTAGCATGTCGCAGATATGGAACGCGGTGCACCATGCCATCACGGTGTGTGAGGAGAGACGACTAGGTCCGAATACATCAACAGACAGCTCATGCTGATCGCCATCCACGGCGTCCGTTCCTCCCACACGTCTCTATGGCGTACCACACTGCAATCCAGCTCTCATAGGGAGACGACACGTAGCTGCGTGCACAATATTTGCACTGTATGGTCCGCCGTTTTTGGGCGCAGTCGTTGTACGGTCACACATGTGCCACGATGTATCATTCAGTACATAAGGACGAATGTGCAGTACAGATTGTGGTTTACGCGTACGACATTAGCGGACAGTTGACACAGGCCGCACCACAACGTAGCCTGAGTACGTCGCATGCGGAGGGCATTGAACATGCAAAGTTCTCACCAACCAGCTTGCGAAGGCAGGGGGCAAGGTGGGGACGTGGGGAGGGGCGGCATGTACGTCCTGCTGCCATCCACATTACAGTGTACAGCAGGAGCATGTGGAAAGTGAGCAAGACTTGCAAGGTGTTTAACATGAAGCGATACACAGGGGAGCGGGGAGTGCGAGTAGCGAACTATATTGCGAGGGTTGCGGGTGGGCAACACTACACTAATTGAACGAGTCGTATAACAATTACAGAGCAGGTTTAGGCGACAACGTGGGTTACGTTAGGCGACAACGTGGGTTAGGTTAAGGCACGACGTGGGTTAGGTTAAGGCACGACGTGGGTTAGGTTAAGGCACGACATGGGTTAGGTTAAGGCACGACATGGGTTAGGTTAAGGCACGACATGGGTTA
>NW_025729225.1:37500-40000 GCF_021461385.2 Schistocerca piceifrons
CCACAGAAGGACAAAAGCCCCACTTGGGTGCCGAAGCGAACTCTCCCAGCACAGCGCACGCGCCAACACATCCGCACAGCTGCGATACAAACCACCAGCGAGAACCGCTGGGGCGACCGAGCAGCAGACGGCGTCGCGGCGCCGAGCGCCGGGCGGCAGCGCATCCTCAACGCACACAGTCCTCAATCGGACCAGCACACTGAAGATGTCCACCGCGCTTCGCACCGGGCCCGCGAGGACCTACTTTGGCCGCACGGCGCCGCGCGCAGGGTGCGCCGGCGCGCAGCTGCGACGCCTGCCGCGTCCGTCGGCCGGCGCGCCTGCCACTGGCCGCCCCCACCAGCCGGCTGTAGCGCGTGCGCCCACGCACCGCGCGGCCAGCACGCCGGGAGGCGCCCCCTCACCGGCCGGGGACGGTCCCACCCAGCCACCGCCGCGTATCGCTTCACACCCAGATGCCGTTCAGTTTCGTCGGCATGGTGGGTATCGCTGGAACAACCGGTTAGTACCTCAACCTATCGTCGCCATCACCGATTCACCCCTAGCGAGAACAACCGCACCACAACAGGTTACCATTTGTTCATTTGCGTAACTTCACCAGAAAACGCAGGCGTCCATCGCCATTTGCAACTTCCACGATTATTGCATGCCTGTGTCAGGTGTCACGCCACACTACGTCTGCCCACATACACGCAACAAAATGTGCACGCCTAGACAATACGTGGAAGGTGGCCCCCGTACGTATGCGATGTCCATTGCTCGAACGACTGTCAACCGGCCTCTGTAGCATGTCGCAGATATGGAACGCGGTGCACCATGCCATCACGGTGTGTGAGGAGAGACGACTAGGTCCGAATACATCAACAGACAGCTCATGCTGATCGCCATCCACGGCGTCCGTTCCTCCCACACGTCTCTATGGCGTACCACACTGCAATCCAGCTCTCATAGGGAGACGACACGTAGCTGCGTGCACAATATTTGCACTGTATGGTCCGCCGTTTTTGGGCGCAGTCGTTGTACGGTCACACATGTGCCACGATGTATCATTCAGTACATAAGGACGAATGTGCAGTACAGATTGTGGTTTACGCGTACGACATTAGCGGACAGTTGACACAGGCCGCACCACAACGTAGCCTGAGTACGTCGCATGCGGAGGGCATTGAACATGCAAAGTTCTCACCAACCAGCTTGCGAAGGCAGGGGGCAAGGTGGGGACGTGGGGAGGGGCGGCATGTACGTCCTGCTGCCATCCACATTACAGTGTACAGCAGGAGCATGTGGAAAGTGAGCAAGACTTGCAAGGTGTTTAACATGAAGCGATACACAGGGGAGCGGGGAGTGCGAGTAGCGAACTATATTGCGAGGGTTGCGGGTGGGCAACACTACACTAATTGAACGAGTCGTATAACAATTACAGAGCAGGTTTAGGCGACAACGTGGGTTACGTTAGGCGACAACGTGGGTTAGGTTAAGGCACGACGTGGGTTAGGTTAAGGCACGACGTGGGTTAGGTTAAGGCACGACGTGGGTTAGGTTAAGGCACGACGTGGGTTAGGTTAAGGCACGACGTGGGTTAGGTTAAGGCACGACGTGGGTTAGGTTAAGGCACGACGTGGGTTAGGTTAAGGCACGACGTGGGTTAGGTTAAGGCACGACATGGGTTAGGTTAAGGCACGACATGGGTTAGGTTAAGGCACGACATGGGTTAGGTTAAGGCACAACATGGGTTAGGTTAAGGCACAACATGGGTTAGGTTAAGGCACAACATAGGTTAGGTTAAGGCACAACATAGGTTAGGTTAAGGCACAACATAGGTTAGGTTAAGGCACAACATGGGTTAGGTTAAGGCACAACATGGGTTAGGTTAAGGCACAACATGGGTTAGGTTAAGGCACAACATGGGTTAGGTTAAGGCACAACATGGGTTAGGTTAAGGCACAACATGGGTTAGGTTAAGGCACAACATGGGTTAGGTTAAGGCACAACATGGGTTAGGTTAAGGCACAACATGGGTTAGGTTAAGGCACAACATGGGTTAGGTTAAGGCACAACATGGGTTAGGTTAAGGCACAACATGGGTTAGGTTAAGGCACAACATGGGTTAGGTTAAGGCACAACATGGGTTAGGTTAAGGCACAACATAGGTTAGGTTAAGGCACAACATAGGTTAGGTTAAGGCACAACATAGGTTAGGTTAAGGCACAACATAGGTTAGGTTAAGGCACAACATAGGTTAGGTTAAGGCACAACATAGGTTAGGTTAAGGCACAACATAGGTTAGGTTAAGGTACAACATAGGTTAGGTTAAGGTACAACATAGGTTAGGTTAAGGTACAACATAGGTTAGGTTAGGTTAGGTTACACGTTGTTGTAAGGAAAGGTGTAGGGGGGGGGCGGGGGCGGCAGGTTCGTTGATAGTGATTATAGTAAGTGAATGCTTGTGACATGATCAGATTTGTCACGTCAGGATGCACCTTTGGCTTATTAGAGGCGG
>NW_025729225.1:47500-52500 GCF_021461385.2 Schistocerca piceifrons
TGGCTGGCATCGTTTATGGTTAGAACTAGGGCGGTATCTGATCGCCTTCGAACCTCTAACTTTCGTTCTTGATTAATGAAAACATACTTGGCAAATGCTTTCGCTTCTGTTCGTCTTGCGACGATCCAAGAATTTCACCTCTAACGTCGCAATACGAATGCCCCCGCCTGTCCCTATTAATCATTACCTCGGGTTCCGAAAACCAACAAAATAGAACCGAGGTCCTATTCCATTATTCCATGCACACAGTATTCAGGCGGGCTTGCCTGCTTTAAGCACTCTAATTTGTTCAAAGTAAACGTGCCGGCCCACCGAGACACTCAATAAAGAGCACCCTGGTAGGATTTCAACGGGGTCCGCCTCGGGACGCACGAGCACGCACGGGGCGGTCGCACGCCTTCGGCTCGCCCCACCGGCAGGACGTCCCACGATACATGCCAGTTAAACACCGACGGGCGGTGAACCAACAGCGTGGGACACAAATCCAACTACGAGCTTTTTAACCGCAACAACTTTAATATACGCTATTGGAGCTGGAATTACCGCGGCTGCTGGCACCAGACTTGCCCTCCAATAGATACTCGTTAAAGGATTTAAAGTGTACTCATTCCGATTACGGGGCCTCGGATGAGTCCCGTATCGTTATTTTTCGTCACTACCTCCCCGTGCCGGGAGTGGGTAATTTGCGCGCCTGCTGCCTTCCTTGGATGTGGTAGCCGTTTCTCAGGCTCCCTCTCCGGAATCGAACCCTGATTCCCCGTTACCCGTTACAACCATGGTAGGCGCAGAACCTACCATCGACAGTTGATAAGGCAGACATTTGAAAGATGCGTCGCCGGTACGAGGACCGTGCGATCAGCCCAAAGTTATTCAGAGTCACCAAGGCAAACGGACCGGACGAGCCGACCGATTGGTTTTGATCTAATAAAAGCGTCCCTTCCATCTCTGGTCGGGACTCTGTTTGCATGTATTAGCTCTAGAATTACCACAGTTATCCAAGTAACGTGGGTACGATCTAAGGAACCATAACTGATTTAATGAGCCATTCGCGGTTTCACCTTAATGCGGCTTGTACTGAGACATGCATGGCTTAATCTTTGAGACAAGCATATGACTACTGGCAGGATCAACCAGGGAGCTGCGTCAACTAGAGCTGAGCAGCCGGCCGCCCGGGAGTGTGTCCCGGGGGCCCGCGCGAACACGCAAGCGTCCGCTCAATCATTCTGCAAACAGGAGGAGGCTGAGCTCCCCTGCACAATACACCTCGAAACCCTCTCAGGTCCCGGCGGCGCGCAGCGCCGTCCCAAGTACTTGGTCGGGTTCGAGAGAGGCGCAATCGCCCGGAGTTAGGCGAGTAGACGCTTTCGGTGCGACCACCCGTGCTCCCAACTGAGCTTGCCGCTGCCGACAGAGGCCCGGGAGCGTGCTGTCGTGGCATTGCCGGCGGGAGACAACACGCGCCACCTACGGTGACCGGCAGCTCCAACGCCAGCGCCACAGAAGGACAAAAGCCCCACTTGGGTGCCGAAGCGAACTCTCCCAGCACAGCGCACGCGCCAACACATCCGCACAGCTGCGATACAAACCACCAGCGAGAACCGCTGGGGCGACCGAGCAGCAGACGGCGTCGCGGCGCCGAGCGCCGGGCGGCAGCGCATCCTCAACGCACACAGTCCTCAATCGGACCAGCACACTGAAGATGTCCACCGCGCTTCGCACCGGGCCCGCGAGGACCTACTTTGGCCGCACGGCGCCGCGCGCAGGGTGCGCCGGCGCGCAGCTGCGACGCCTGCCGCGTCCGTCGGCCGGCGCGCCTGCCACTGGCCGCCCCCACCAGCCGGCTGTAGCGCGTGCGCCCACGCACCGCGCGGCCAGCACGCCGGGAGGCGCCCCCTCACCGGCCGGGGACGGTCCCACCCAGCCACCGCCGCGTATCGCTTCACACCCAGATGCCGTTCAGTTTCGTCGGCATGGTGGGTATCGCTGGAACAACCGGTTAGTACCTCAACCTATCGTCGCCATCACCGATTCACCCCTAGCGAGAACAACCGCACCACAACAGGTTACCATTTGTTCATTTGCGTAACTTCACCAGAAAACGCAGGCGTCCATCGCCATTTGCAACTTCCACGATTATTGCATGCCTGTGTCAGGTGTCACGCCACACTACGTCTGCCCACATACACGCAACAAAATGTGCACGCCTAGACAATACGTGGAAGGTGGCCCCCGTACGTATGCGATGTCCATTGCTCGAACGACTGTCAACCGGCCTCTGTAGCATGTCGCAGATATGGAACGCGGTGCACCATGCCATCACGGTGTGTGAGGAGAGACGACTAGGTCCGAATACATCAACAGACAGCTCATGCTGATCGCCATCCACGGCGTCCGTTCCTCCCACACGTCTCTATGGCGTACCACACTGCAATCCAGCTCTCATAGGGAGACGACACGTAGCTGCGTGCACAATATTTGCACTGTATGGTCCGCCGTTTTTGGGCGCAGTCGTTGTACGGTCACACATGTGCCACGATGTATCATTCAGTACATAAGGACGAATGTGCAGTACAGATTGTGGTTTACGCGTACGACATTAGCGGACAGTTGACACAGGCCGCACCACAACGTAGCCTGAGTACGTCGCATGCGGAGGGCATTGAACATGCAAAGTTCTCACCAACCAGCTTGCGAAGGCAGGGGGCAAGGTGGGGACGTGGGGAGGGGCGGCATGTACGTCCTGCTGCCATCCACATTACAGTGTACAGCAGGAGCATGTGGAAAGTGAGCAAGACTTGCAAGGTGTTTAACATGAAGCGATACACAGGGGAGCGGGGAGTGCGAGTAGCGAACTATATTGCGAGGGTTGCGGGTGGGCAACACTACACTAATTGAACGAGTCGTATAACAATTACAGAGCAGGTTTAGGCGACAACGTGGGTTACGTTAGGCGACAACGTGGGTTAGGTTAAGGCACGACGTGGGTTAGGTTAAGGCACGACGTGGGTTAGGTTAAGGCACGACGTGGGTTAGGTTAAGGCACGACGTGGGTTAGGTTAAGGCACGACGTGGGTTAGGTTAAGGCACGACGTGGGTTAGGTTAAGGCACGACGTGGGTTAGGTTAAGGCACGACGTGGGTTAGGTTAAGGCACGACGTGGGTTAGGTTAAGGCACGACATGGGTTAGGTTAAGGCACGACATGGGTTAGGTTAAGGCACAACATGGGTTAGGTTAAGGCACAACATGGGTTAGGTTAAGGCACAACATGGGTTAGGTTAAGGCACAACATAGGTTAGGTTAAGGCACAACATAGGTTAGGTTAAGGCAACAACATAGGTTAGGTTAAGGCACAACATGGGTTAGGTTAAGGCACAACATGGGTTAGGTTAAGGCACAACATGGGTTAGGTTAAGGCACAACATGGGTTAGGTTAAGGCACAACATGGGTTAGGTTAAGGCACAACATGGGTTAGGTTAAGGCACAACATGGGTTAGGTTAAGGCACAACATGGGTTAGGTTAAGGCACAACATGGGTTAGGTTAAGGCACAACATGGGTTAGGTTAAGGCACAACATGGGTTAGGTTAAGGCACAACATGGGTTAGGTTAAGGCACAACATGGGTTAGGTTAAGGCACAACATGGGTTAGGTTAAGGCACAACATGGGTTAGGTTAAGGCACAACATAGGTTAGGTTAAGGCACAACATGGGTTAGGTTAAGGCACAACATAGGTTAGGTTAAGGCACAACATAGGTTAGGTTAAGGCACAACATAGGTTAGGTTAAGGCACAACATAGGTTAGGTTAAGGCACAACATAGGTTAGGTTAAGGTACAACATAGGTTAGGTTAAGGTACAACATAGGTTAGGTTAAGGTACAACATAGGTTAGGTTAAGGTACAACATAGGTTAGGTTAAGGTACAACATAGGTTAGGTTAGGTTAGGTTACACGTTGTTGTAAGGAAAGGTGTAGGGGGGGGCGGGGGCGGCAGGTTCGTTGATAGTGATTATAGTAAGTGAATGCTTGTGACATGATCAGATTTGTCACGTCAGGATGCACCTTTGGCTTATTAGAGGCGGCGCTCCAATTCTATGCTTGTGTCAGACCTGTGTCTTTGACTCATGTCATTGTTTGTGCGCTGTGACAGGAGGTACTATTGTGATGTTGGGTGCACCGTTGTATAGGACATGTGTGGGTGTTGGTGCCTGATCTGCGCAATGGTGGATGTCGAAAGGGTGGGATATTGTATTTTCCGCATGGACCTCCTGGTCTGGTTGTGATAGTGTGGATTGTGTAATGTGGCGGAGAGGATGCACTGGATGTTGTTCCATGCTGGTGCTTACATATTGTATGTGCGCCCGTTAGAAGCAGAGAGTGGTGCGTGATCAGAGTGGCTGGCTGACGTGTGGTTCCCATTGTGGGCAGACTCTTTCAGCATGTATACGGACAGTTGTATATATATTCTGTAGTTTGATGGCTCTGCATTGATTACTAATCAGCGCCGTGTGTACGGGTAATCTGGTTCCAGTCCAAAATGTTCCATCTGTGTACATTAGTGACAAAGACTCCCCTCATGCAGTGGGGCTCGGTCTGTTATAACTCTTCCGCGTAATATATTTGCCCCACGTTTTTGCGACTGCGAGTGCGAGTGCAACGCGCATGGGGACCGACATGCTGATGGCTCGGTATCGGACGCCGTACAGTGAGCAACGCGATCGCGTCTCTCGCTCGTAAGTGGTACAGGTCGCGGCTCATGTATAGGGACAGCGGGAATGTCGCATATTGGCAATAACTCTTCATGAAACGCACGTTATAGGGGTGGATTGCACTTTACGAGTGCGGGAAACGTCCGCCGTTCATCCGCTGGAGGTGCGCGTTTGGCGGTTGGGGTGGTGCACGAACGGGTGCGGGTGGAGTCATTGCCGGTCCACGGCTTCGTGCGGCAGAGCCACTGGAGATTGGGTGCTATGGTCGACAGAGGCTGCAGGCTTTGTGGG
>NW_025729225.1:62500-65000 GCF_021461385.2 Schistocerca piceifrons
GGCAGGATCAACCAGGGAGCTGCGTCAACTAGAGCTGAGCAGCCGGCCGCCCGGGAGTGTGTCCCGGGGGCCCGCGCGAACACGCAAGCGTCCGCTCAATCATTCTGCAAACAGGAGGAGGCTGAGCTCCCCTGCACAATACACCTCGAAACCCTCTCAGGTCCCGGCGGCGCGCAGCGCCGTCCCAAGTACTTGGTCGGGTTCGAGAGAGGCGCAATCGCCCGGAGTTAGGCGAGTAGACGCTTTCGGTGCGACCACCCGTGCTCCCAACTGAGCTTGCCGCTGCCGACAGAGGCCCGGGAGCGTGCTGTCGTGGCATTGCCGGCGGGAGACAACACGCGCCACCTACGGTGACCGGCAGCTCCAACGCCAGCGCCACAGAAGGACAAAAGCCCCACTTGGGTGCCGAAGCGAACTCTCCCAGCACAGCGCACGCGCCAACACATCCGCACAGCTGCGATACAAACCACCAGCGAGAACCGCTGGGGCGACCGAGCAGCAGACGGCGTCGCGGCGCCGAGCGCCGGGCGGCAGCGCATCCTCAACGCACACAGTCCTCAATCGGACCAGCACACTGAAGATGTCCACCGCGCTTCGCACCGGGCCCGCGAGGACCTACTTTGGCCGCACGGCGCCGCGCGCAGGGTGCGCCGTCGCGCAGCTGCGACGCCTGCCGCGTCCGTCGGCCGGCGCGCCTGCCACTGGCCGCCCCCACCAGCCGGCTGTAGCGCGTGCGCCCACGCACCGCGCGGCCAGCACGCCGGGAGGCGCCCCCTCACCGGCCGGGGACGGTCCCACCCAGCCACCGCCGCGTATCGCTTCACACCCAGATGCCGTTCAGTTTCGTCGGCATGGTGGGTATCGCTGGAACAACCGGTTAGTACCTCAACCTATCGTCGCCATCACCGATTCACCCCTAGCGAGAACAACCGCACCACAACAGGTTACCATTTGTTCATTTGCGTAACTTCACCAGAAAACGCAGGCGTCCATCGCCATTTGCAACTTCCACGATTATTGCATGCCTGTGTCAGGTGTCACGCCACACTACGTCTGCCCACATACACGCAACAAAATGTGCACGCCTAGACAATACGTGGAAGGTGGCCCCCGTACGTATGCGATGTCCATTGCTCGAACGACTGTCAACCGGCCTCTGTAGCATGTCGCAGATATGGAACGCGGTGCACCATGCCATCACGGTGTGTGAGGAGAGACGACTAGGTCCGAATACATCAACAGACAGCTCATGCTGATCGCCATCCACGGCGTCCGTTCCTCCCACACGTCTCTATGGCGTACCACACTGCAATCCAGCTCTCATAGGGAGACGACACGTAGCTGCGTGCACAATATTTGCACTGTATGGTCCGCCGTTTTTGGGCGCAGTCGTTGTACGGTCACACATGTGCCACGATGTATCATTCAGTACATAAGGACGAATGTGCAGTACAGATTGTGGTTTACGCGTACGACATTAGCGGACAGTTGACACAGGCCGCACCACAACGTAGCCTGAGTACGTCGCATGCGGAGGGCATTGAACATGCAAAGTTCTCACCAACCAGCTTGCGAAGGCAGGGGGCAAGGTGGGGACGTGGGGAGGGGCGGCATGTACGTCCTGCTGCCATCCACATTACAGTGTACAGCAGGAGCATGTGGAAAGTGAGCAAGACTTGCAAGGTGTTTAACATGAAGCGATACACAGGGGAGCGGGGAGTGCGAGTAGCGAACTATATTGCGAGGGTTGCGGGTGGGCAACACTACACTAATTGAACGAGTCGTATAACAATTACAGAGCAGGTTTAGGCGACAACGTGGGTTACGTTAGGCGACAACGTGGGTTAGGTTAAGGCACGACGTGGGTTAGGTTAAGGCACGACATGGGTTAGGTTAAGGCACAACATGGGTTAGGTTAAGGCACAACATGGGTTAGGTTAAGGCACAACATGGGTTAGGTTAAGGCACAACATGGGTTAGGTTAAGGCACAACATGGGTTAGGTTAAGGCACAACATGGGTTAGGTTAAGGCACAACATGGGTTAGGTTAAGGCACAACATGGGTTAGGTTAAGGCACAACATGGGTTAGGTTAAGGCACAACATGGGTTAGGTTAAGGCACAACATGGGTTAGGTTAAGGCACAACATGGGTTAGGTTAAGGCACAACATGGGTTAGGTTAAGGCACAACATAGGTTAGGTTAAGGCACAACATGGGTTAGGTTAAGGCACAACATGGGTTAGGTTAAGGCACAACATGGGTTAGGTTAAGGCACAACATGGGTTAGGTTAAGGCACAACATGGGTTAGGTTAAGGCACAACATGGGTTAGGTTAAGGCACAACATGGGTTAGGTTAAGGCACAACATGGGTTAGGTTAAGGCACAACATGGGTTAGGTTAAGGCACAACATGGGTTAGGTTAAGGCACAACATGGGTTAGGTTAAGGCACAACATGGGTTAGGTTAAGGCTCAACATGGGTTAGGTTAAGGCACAACA
>NW_025729225.1:72500-77500 GCF_021461385.2 Schistocerca piceifrons
AGCACGAAGGAGGTTCAGCGGGTTACCCCGACCTTTCGGCCTAGGAAGACACGCTGATTCCTTCAGTGTAGCGCGCGTGCGGCCCAGAACATCTAAGGGCATCACAGACCTGTTATTGCTCAATCTCGTGCGGCTAGAAGCCGCCTGTCCCTCTAAGAAGAAAAGTAATCGCTGACAGCACGAAGGATGTCACGCGACTAGTTAGCAGGCTAGAGTCTCGTTCGTTATCGGAATTAACCAGACAAATCGCTCCACCAACTAAGAACGGCCATGCACCACCACCCACCGAATCAAGAAAGAGCTATCAATCTGTCAATCCTTCCGGTGTCCGGGCCTGGTGAGGTTTCCCGTGTTGAGTCAAATTAAGCCGCAGGCTCCACTCCTGGTGGTGCCCTTCCGTCAATTCCTTTAAGTTTCAGCTTTGCAACCATACTTCCCCCGGAACCCAAAAGCTTTGGTTTCCCGGAGGCTGCCCGCCGAGTCATCGGAGGAACTGCGGCGGATCGCTGGCTGGCATCGTTTATGGTTAGAACTAGGGCGGTATCTGATCGCCTTCGAACCTCTAACTTTCGTTCTTGATTAATGAAAACATACTTGGCAAATGCTTTCGCTTCTGTTCGTCTTGCGACGATCCAAGAATTTCACCTCTAACGTCGCAATACGAATGCCCCCGCCTGTCCCTATTAATCATTACCTCGGGTTCCGAAAACCAACAAAATAGAACCGAGGTCCTATTCCATTATTCCATGCACACAGTATTCAGGCGGGCTTGCCTGCTTTAAGCACTCTAATTTGTTCAAAGTAAACGTGCCGGCCCACCGAGACACTCAATAAAGAGCACCCTGGTAGGATTTCAACGGGGTCCGCCTCGGGACGCACGAGCACGCACGGGGCGGTCGCACGCCTTCGGCTCGCCCCACCGGCAGGACGTCCCACGATACATGCCAGTTAAACACCGACGGGCGGTGAACCAACAGCGTGGGACACAAATCCAACTACGAGCTTTTTAACCGCAACAACTTTAATATACGCTATTGGAGCTGGAATTACCGCGGCTGCTGGCACCAGACTTGCCCTCCAATAGATACTCGTTAAAGGATTTAAAGTGTACTCATTCCGATTACGGGGCCTCGGATGAGTCCCGTATCGTTATTTTTCGTCACTACCTCCCCGTGCCGGGAGTGGGTAATTTGCGCGCCTGCTGCCTTCCTTGGATGTGGTAGCCGTTTCTCAGGCTCCCTCTCCGGAATCGAACCCTGATTCCCCGTTACCCGTTACAACCATGGTAGGCGCAGAACCTACCATCGACAGTTGATAAGGCAGACATTTGAAAGATGCGTCGCCGGTACGAGGACCGTGCGATCAGCCCAAAGTTATTCAGAGTCACCAAGGCAAACGGACCGGACGAGCCGACCGATTGGTTTTGATCTAATAAAAGCGTCCCTTCCATCTCTGGTCGGGACTCTGTTTGCATGTATTAGCTCTAGAATTACCACAGTTATCCAAGTAACGTGGGTACGATCTAAGGAACCATAACTGATTTAATGAGCCATTCGCGGTTTCACCTTAATGCGGCTTGTACTGAGACATGCATGGCTTAATCTTTGAGACAAGCATATGACTACTGGCAGGATCAACCAGGGAGCTGCGTCAACTAGAGCTGAGCAGCCGGCCGCCCGGGAGTGTGTCCCGGGGGCCCGCGCGAACACGCAAGCGTCCGCTCAATCATTCTGCAAACAGGAGGAGGCTGAGCTCCCCTGCACAATACACCTCGAAACCCTCTCAGGTCCCGGCGGCGCGCAGCGCCGTCCCAAGTACTTGGTCGGGTTCGAGAGAGGCGCAATCGCCCGGAGTTAGGCGAGTAGACGCTTTCGGTGCGACCACCCGTGCTCCCAACTGAGCTTGCCGCTGCCGACAGAGGCCCGGGAGCGTGCTGTCGTGGCATTGCCGGCGGGAGACAACACGCGCCACCTACGGTGACCGGCAGCTCCAACGCCAGCGCCACAGAAGGACAAAAGCCCCACTTGGGTGCCGAAGCGAACTCTCCCAGCACAGCGCACGCGCCAACACATCCGCACAGCTGCGATACAAACCACCAGCGAGAACCGCTGGGGCGACCGAGCAGCAGACGGCGTCGCGGCGCCGAGCGCCGGGCGGCAGCGCATCCTCAACGCACACAGTCCTCAATCGGACCAGCACACTGAAGATGTCCACCGCGCTTCGCACCGGGCCCGCGAGGACCTACTTTGGCCGCACGGCGCCGCGCGCAGGGTGCGCCGGCGCGCAGCTGCGACGCCTGCCGCGTCCGTCGGCCGGCGCGCCTGCCACTGGCCGCCCCCACCAGCCGGCTGTAGCGCGTGCGCCCACGCACCGCGCGGCCAGCACGCCGGGAGGCGCCCCCTCACCGGCCGGGGACGGTCCCACCCAGCCACCGCCGCGTATCGCTTCACACCCAGATGCCGTTCAGTTTCGTCGGCATGGTGGGTATCGCTGGAACAACCGGTTAGTACCTCAACCTATCGTCGCCATCACCGATTCACCCCTAGCGAGAACAACCGCACCACAACAGGTTACCATTTGTTCATTTGCGTAACTTCACCAGAAAACGCAGGCGTCCATCGCCATTTGCAACTTCCACGATTATTGCATGCCTGTGTCAGGTGTCACGCCACACTACGTCTGCCCACATACACGCAACAAAATGTGCACGCCTAGACAATACGTGGAAGGTGGCCCCCGTACGTATGCGATGTCCATTGCTCGAACGACTGTCAACCGGCCTCTGTAGCATGTCGCAGATATGGAACGCGGTGCACCATGCCATCACGGTGTGTGAGGAGAGACGACTAGGTCCGAATACATCAACAGACAGCTCATGCTGATCGCCATCCACGGCGTCCGTTCCTCCCACACGTCTCTATGGCGTACCACACTGCAATCCAGCTCTCATAGGGAGACGACACGTAGCTGCGTGCACAATATTTGCACTGTATGGTCCGCCGTTTTTGGGCGCAGTCGTTGTACGGTCACACATGTGCCACGATGTATCATTCAGTACATAAGGACGAATGTGCAGTACAGATTGTGGTTTACGCGTACGACATTAGCGGACAGTTGACACAGGCCGCACCACAACGTAGCCTGAGTACGTCGCATGCGGAGGGCATTGAACATGCAAAGTTCTCACCAACCAGCTTGCGAAGGCAGGGGGCAAGGTGGGGACGTGGGGAGGGGCGGCATGTACGTCCTGCTGCCATCCACATTACAGTGTACAGCAGGAGCATGTGGAAAGTGAGCAAGACTTGCAAGGTGTTTAACATGAAGCGATACACAGGGGAGCGGGGAGTGCGAGTAGCGAACTATATTGCGAGGGTTGCGGGTGGGCAACACTACACTAATTGAACGAGTCGTATAACAATTACAGAGCAGGTTTAGGCGACAACGTGGGTTACGTTAGGCGACAACGTGGGTTAGGTTAAGGCACGACGTGGGTTAGGTTAAGGCACGACATGGGTTAGGTTAAGGCACGACATGGGTTAGGTTAAGGCACGACATGGGTTAGGTTAAGGCACAACATGGGTTAGGTTAAGGCACAACATGGGTTAGGTTAAGGCACAACATGGGTTAGGTTAAGGCACAACATGGGTTAGGTTAAGGCACAACATGGGTTAGGTTAAGGCACAACATGGGTTAGGTTAAGGCACAACATGGGTTAGGTTAAGGCACAACATGGGTTAGGTTAAGGCACAACATGGGTTAGGTTAAGGCACAACATGGGTTAGGTTAAGGCACAACATGGGTTAGGTTAAGGCACAACATAGGTTAGGTTAAGGCACAACATAGGTTAGGTTAAGGCACAACATAGGTTAGGTTAAGGCACAACATGGGTTAGGTTAAGGCACAACATGGGTTAGGTTAAGGCACAACATGGGTTAGGTTAAGGCACAACATGGGTTAGGTTAAGGCACAACATGGGTTAGGTTAAGGCACAACATGGGTTAGGTTAAGGCACAACATGGGTTAGGTTAAGGCACAACATGGGTTAGGTTAAGGCACAACATGGGTTAGGTTAAGGCACAACATGGGTTAGGTTAAGGCACAACATGGGTTAGGTTAAGGCACAACATGGGTTAGGTTAAGGCACAACATGGGTTAGGTTAAGGCACAACATAGGTTAGGTTAAGGCACAACATAGGTTAGGTTAAGGCACAACATAGGTTAGGTTAAGGCACAACATAGGTTAGGTTAAGGCACAACATAGGTTAGGTTAAGGCACAACATAGGTTAGGTTAAGGCACAACATAGGTTAGGTTAAGGCACAACATAGGTTAGGTTAAGGCACAACATAGGTTAGGTTAAGGCACAACATAGGTTAGGTTAAGGCACAACATAGGTTAGGTTAAGGTACAACATAGGTTAGGTTAAGGTACAACATAGGTTAGGTTAAGGTACAACATAGGTTAGGTTAAGGTACAACATAGGTTAGGTTAAGGTACAACATAGGTTAGGTTAGGTTAGGTTACACGTTGTTGTAAGGAAAGGTGTAGGGGGGGGGCGGGGGCGGCAGGTTCGTTGATAGTGATTATAGTAAGTGAATGCTTGTGACATGATCAGATTTGTCACGTCAGGATGCACCTTTGGCTTATTAGAGGCGGCGCTCCAATTCTATGCTTGTGTCAGACCTGTGTCTTTGACTCATGTCATTGTTTGTGCGCTGTGACAGGAGGTACTATTGTGATGTTGGGTGCACCGTTGTATAGGACATGTGTGGGTGTTGGTGCCTGATCTGCGCAATGGTGGATGTCGAAAGGGTGGGATATTGTATTTTCCGCATGGACCTCCTGGTCTGGTTGTGATAGTGTGGATTGTGTAATGTGGCGGAGAGGATGCACTGGATGTTGTTCCATGCTGGTGCTTACATATTGTATGTGCGCCCGTTAGAAGCAGAGAGTGGTGCGTGATCAGAGTGGCTGGCTGACGTGTGGTTCCCATTGTGGGCA
>NW_025729225.1:85000-87500 GCF_021461385.2 Schistocerca piceifrons
TTCAACGGGGTCCGCCTCGGGACGCACGAGCACGCACGGGGCGGTCGCACGCCTTCGGCTCGCCCCACCGGCAGGACGTCCCACGATACATGCCAGTTAAACACCGACGGGCGGTGAACCAACAGCGTGGGACACAAATCCAACTACGAGCTTTTTAACCGCAACAACTTTAATATACGCTATTGGAGCTGGAATTACCGCGGCTGCTGGCACCAGACTTGCCCTCCAATAGATACTCGTTAAAGGATTTAAAGTGTACTCATTCCGATTACGGGGCCTCGGATGAGTCCCGTATCGTTATTTTTCGTCACTACCTCCCCGTGCCGGGAGTGGGTAATTTGCGCGCCTGCTGCCTTCCTTGGATGTGGTAGCCGTTTCTCAGGCTCCCTCTCCGGAATCGAACCCTGATTCCCCGTTACCCGTTACAACCATGGTAGGCGCAGAACCTACCATCGACAGTTGATAAGGCAGACATTTGAAAGATGCGTCGCCGGTACGAGGACCGTGCGATCAGCCCAAAGTTATTCAGAGTCACCAAGGCAAACGGACCGGACGAGCCGACCGATTGGTTTTGATCTAATAAAAGCGTCCCTTCCATCTCTGGTCGGGACTCTGTTTGCATGTATTAGCTCTAGAATTACCACAGTTATCCAAGTAACGTGGGTACGATCTAAGGAACCATAACTGATTTAATGAGCCATTCGCGGTTTCACCTTAATGCGGCTTGTACTGAGACATGCATGGCTTAATCTTTGAGACAAGCATATGACTACTGGCAGGATCAACCAGGGAGCTGCGTCAACTAGAGCTGAGCAGCCGGCCGCCCGGGAGTGTGTCCCGGGGGCCCGCGCGAACACGCAAGCGTCCGCTCAATCATTCTGCAAACAGGAGGAGGCTGAGCTCCCCTGCACAATACACCTCGAAACCCTCTCAGGTCCCGGCGGCGCGCAGCGCCGTCCCAAGTACTTGGTCGGGTTCGAGAGAGGCGCAATCGCCCGGAGTTAGGCGAGTAGACGCTTTCGGTGCGACCACCCGTGCTCCCAACTGAGCTTGCCGCTGCCGACAGAGGCCCGGGAGCGTGCTGTCGTGGCATTGCCGGCGGGAGACAACACGCGCCACCTACGGTGACCGGCAGCTCCAACGCCAGCGCCACAGAAGGACAAAAGCCCCACTTGGGTGCCGAAGCGAACTCTCCCAGCACAGCGCACGCGCCAACACATCCGCACAGCTGCGATACAAACCACCAGCGAGAACCGCTGGGGCGACCGAGCAGCAGACGGCGTCGCGGCGCCGAGCGCCGGGCGGCAGCGCATCCTCAACGCACACAGTCCTCAATCGGACCAGCACACTGAAGATGTCCACCGCGCTTCGCACCGGGCCCGCGAGGACCTACTTTGGCCGCACGGCGCCGCGCGCAGGGTGCGCCGGCGCGCAGCTGCGACGCCTGCCGCGTCCGTCGGCCGGCGCGCCTGCCACTGGCCGCCCCCACCAGCCGGCTGTAGCGCGTGCGCCCACGCACCGCGCGGCCAGCACGCCGGGAGGCGCCCCCTCACCGGCCGGGGACGGTCCCACCCAGCCACCGCCGCGTATCGCTTCACACCCAGATGCCGTTCAGTTTCGTCGGCATGGTGGGTATCGCTGGAACAACCGGTTAGTACCTCAACCTATCGTCGCCATCACCGATTCACCCCTAGCGAGAACAACCGCACCACAACAGGTTACCATTTGTTCATTTGCGTAACTTCACCAGAAAACGCAGGCGTCCATCGCCATTTGCAACTTCCACGATTATTGCATGCCTGTGTCAGGTGTCACGCCACACTACGTCTGCCCACATACACGCAACAAAATGTGCACGCCTAGACAATACGTGGAAGGTGGCCCCCGTACGTATGCGATGTCCATTGCTCGAACGACTGTCAACCGGCCTCTGTAGCATGTCGCAGATATGGAACGCGGTGCACCATGCCATCACGGTGTGTGAGGAGAGACGACTAGGTCCGAATACATCAACAGACAGCTCATGCTGATCGCCATCCACGGCGTCCGTTCCTCCCACACGTCTCTATGGCGTACCACACTGCAATCCAGCTCTCATAGGGAGACGACACGTAGCTGCGTGCACAATATTTGCACTGTATGGTCCGCCGTTTTTGGGCGCAGTCGTTGTACGGTCACACATGTGCCACGATGTATCATTCAGTACATAAGGACGAATGTGCAGTACAGATTGTGGTTTACGCGTACGACATTAGCGGACAGTTGACACAGGCCGCACCACAACGTAGCCTGAGTACGTCGCATGCGGAGGGCATTGAACATGCAAAGTTCTCACCAACCAGCTTGCGAAGGCAGGGGGCAAGGTGGGGACGTGGGGAGGGGCGGCATGTACGTCCTGCTGCCATCCACATTACAGTGTACAGCAGGAGCATGTGGAAAGTGAGCAAGACTTGCAAGGTGTTTAACATGAAGCGATACACAGGGGAGCGGGGAGTGCGAG
>NW_025729225.1:92500-97500 GCF_021461385.2 Schistocerca piceifrons
CGAGCCGGAGGTGGTCTCCGACTATCTGGGCGTCGACCACGCGGGCGATGCCGTCTTTGACCGCCACCACGTCAGGCTTGCGGATGCCCTCAGGTGTTCGGAGGTGGGGCTCCACAGAGACATTGAAGCCCCTCTGCGCGAGTCCACGGGCGACATAACGCACTACAGCGTCATGGCGCTTGACCCGGGACCCGTGCGTCCTAAAGCAAGCCTGAAGTACGTGGTTGGCGGTCTCCACGGCCTGGCACCCCGCGCGGCATCTGGTGTCCGCCTCCCGCCCGCGACTGCGCCGTGCCTTCGTAGGGAAGGCGTTGATGCGGGCGCGGAGGGCGTCGATGTATTCACGCCCAGATAGCAGGCGACTGGTGTCGGCGACCCACTGATGTTGGCCACTGACGGCGGCAGAAGATGACAGTGCCGCACCGTCAATGGCGATGTGTAGGCGCGCCGCCCACATTTCCCCAACCTGCGTTGACGATTTGAGGAGGTGGCCCTCCCACATTAGGTGGCGCTCCAGCACCTCGATCTCACGCTGCACCTCATCCATGCCTGCACCGTCGCAGGCTGGCCCTATCTTCTTCAGCGCCAGGAGACGGGACCGACGGAGGGTCGGACCCATCCATCGGCAAGATGGAATGCCGAGGCCCCCCTGGGCAACAGGAGCGTGGAAGTATCCCAGGGGGGTGTCCGCCGGAAGGCGGAACCATCTCCTGACGGCGGCCCGGATGGTAACGTCGGCCGACTTCAATGCACCCACCCGGGTGCGGCTGAGGGCCAGCCCGTGGTACAGGCCAGGGAGAAGTACGTTGGTGAGAGCGTGGAGGCGCTGTTGCGGCTTCAGCGGAGCTCGGGAGATGACGTCAAGCTGCTCCACCAGGTGGCTACGTGGATTGAAGACACAGCGACCCGCCGTGGAAAATTGCAGCCCCAGGTACCGGAAGGTTTCACCCACACGCAGGGCAGGCATGGTGGTATTGCCTGCTGTGAAGGTGACATTGCTGTCCACCTTCACCTTCTTCTCGCGCCCTGACGCGACTAAGGCGAGGGTGAAACACTTCCGGGCGTTGATCTGCAGCCCCAGGTGGGCGAGGGCTGCGGTAGCTGCGTCGATGAGGGACTGCAAGCCCCTCGGGGTCGCTGCAAACAGCAAGACGTCATCTGCAAAGGCCGCAGCGTTGACTCTGCGACCGAGGATCCGAGCTCCGATGTGGGAGGGCAGTTGGCCTAAAACGTAGTCCACCGCAAAGTTGAACAGGAGGGGGGAGAGGGGATCGCCCTGGCGAACGCCCCGTGCTGGCTGCACAGACACGCCCACGCCGGCGCCGTCCGCTATCACTGTCGTGCTGCCCTCGTAGCACCGCTCGACATACTCGACAAAGCAATCCGGCAGGCCATGCGCCTTCAGCACGGGGCGAAGGGCAGCATGATCTACCGAATCGAATGCCTTAGATACGTCGATCGACGCCACAAAGACAGAGCGGCAGGAGCGAACTGCGTCGGTGAGAGCAGTGTCCAAGATGAAGGTATTTTCCAACATCCCATCCCGAGGGATGAATGCCCGCTGACGTTCGTCCACAGCACATGCGCGCATCAGGCGTGACGCGAGAACCTTGTGAAAGGTCCGCGCCAACACCGAGCAGACCGTAATGGGGCGAAAGTCAGCGGGGGATGTTGGTGCAGCCGTTTTCGGGAGAAGGGACGTCCGCGCGCGAAGCAGGCGTTCCGGAAGGGCGCGGGCCAGAAGGAAGAGATTCATCACTTTCACCAGGACTTCGTGCGGCAGGCGCCGCAACTCCGCTGGGGTAAGGCCGTCCGGCCCGGCTGCTGATCCCCTGGGCGGCAACGCGGCGGCGACCTCCTCATGTGTGACCGGCCCCCATATGCACTCAAGAGCGACAGGCTCTGAGTGCGGGAGGAGGCGGTCACGAATGAAGCCCGCGGTGGAGATGGGCTTCTTGGTGAAGAGGTCCGCCCAGAAGTCCAGCAGACCAGGGATGGCAGGTGGCGGCTGGAGCAGGGTGCCATCCAAGAGGCCGCGCACGCAACGTGCACGCGACCGTCGGAAGGCATCCTGCGTTCTCGCGTACTCCCAGCGGCGCCGCTTGCGCTTCTGCGTCGGCGGCGCGGCAGGCGGCCGCTTCGATGGTTGGCGCGGCCGCTGTGTCCTGGTGATCGATCTCTCCCCTCTGGACCCGACCGACGCAAGGGCATCCGGGAGCATGCCCAGGATGACATCGGGCGGCGTGCCCCGCCCCAGACCTATGACACGATCCAGGGCAGAGAAACGCTGGGCGGAAGCGGGTAGCCCCGCCAGATGCTCCCAGATGGCGGCGTCAGTCGGCCCCTCCGGCGGCGGCCCGGTGGTGTCGGCCGCGGAGTCCTCGGCTGCGTCGACGGGCGGCGCAGCGGCCTCGCCCGCGTCAGGCAGCGGGCTCGCTGCTCCCCGGCGGGACGCCGGCTCTTCCCCCCGACCGATCTCAAGCGCCTCCATGAATTGGCGGACAAGCTGCTTGTGGGCAGCTTGCCGCCGTCGGCACTTGATTGCCTCAAGCGTTCGGTCGGGGAACATCCTGATGAGTTCTTGATTTACAAAGAAGAACCGGGCGTCCCTCTCGAGGAACAGTTCGGCCTCTGCCTTGGCGAGCGACAGGACTTCTTCCTCCGTCCACCTCGCGCGATGCCTCTCCGTGACGATCTCCGCGTTGGCGGCCGCAAGGTGTTGGCGGCGGCGATGGACCCCGAGACCGTTCTTGGTGGTGAAGCTGCGGTGGCACTCACTACAGGTATACATAGCTGCAAAAGTTACAAAATTTTCGGCACGGCCGGTTGGCCGGCTAGGTGCTGGGGAAGTTGGGGTGGCACCTTCAGCGGAAGGGCCACCACTTTTTCTCTGAATACTGCCCCCAACTAACAAAGGGATAGTGCGAGGGGGGGCTGGTAACCCCCCCAAGCCCCTGGTGCGGTCTTCCACTCTGCGAAAATCAGCGGGCCCACGAGAAGGGGAGAAGACCGCAGGAGAGGAGAGGCTGGCCTTCCCGCGGCCGTGCTTGTGGGTGGGAGAGTCATAGTTACTCCCGCCGTTTACCCGCGCTTGCTTGAATTTCTTCACGTTGACATTCAGAGCACTGGGCAGAAATCACATTGCGTCAACACCCGCTAGGGCCATCGCAATGCTTTGTTTTAATTAGACAGTCGGATTCCCCCAGTCCGTGCCAGTTCTGAGTTGATCGTTGAATGGCGGCCGAAGAGAATCCGCGCCCCCGGAGGAGCACGCTAAGGCGGACGCGGCCTCGCAGCAAGGAAGATCCGTGGGAGGCCAAGGCACGGGACCGAGCTCGGATCCTGCACGCAGGTTGAAGCACCGGGGCGCGAACGCCGCGCAGGCGCGCGCATCCTGCACCGCCGGCCAGCACGAGGCCGACCAACGGCGAGAGCAGACCACGCCCGCGCTAAACGCCCGCACTTACCGGCACCCCTACGGCACTCACCTCGCCCAGGCCCGGCACGTTAGCGCTGACCCACTTCCCGACCAAGCCCGACACGCCCCGATCCTCAGAGCCAATCCTTATCCCGAAGTTACGGATCCAATTTGCCGACTTCCCTTACCTACATTATTCTATCGACTAGAGGCTCTTCACCTTGGAGACCTGCTGCGGATATGGGTACGAACCGGCGCGACACCTCCACGTGGCCCTCTCCCGGATTTTCAAGGTCCGAGGGGAAGATCGGGACACCGCCGCAACTGCGGTGCTCTTCGCGTTCCAAACCCTATCTCCCTGCTAGAGGATTCCAGGGAACTCGAACGCTCATGCAGAAAAGAAAACTCTTCCCCGATCTCCCGACGGCGTCTCCGGGTCCTTTTGGGTTACCCCGACGAGCATCTCTAAAAGAGGGGCCCGACTTGTATCGGTTCCGCTGCCGGGTTCCGGAATAGGAACCGGATTCCCTTTCGCCCAACGGGGGCCAGCACAAAGCGCATCATGCTATGACGGCCCCCATCAACATCGGATTTCTCCTAGGGCTTAGGATCGACTGACTCGTGTGCAACGGCTGTTCACACGAAACCCTTCTCCGCGTCAGCCCTCCAGGGCCTCGCTGGAGTATTTGCTACTACCACCAAGATCTGCACCGACGGCGGCTCCAGGCAGGCTCACGCCCAGACCCTTCTGCGCCCACCGCCGCGACCCTCCTACTCGTCAGGGCTTCGCGGCCGGCCGCAAGGACCGGCCATGACTGCCAGACTGACGGCCGAGTATAGGCACGACGCTTCAGCGCCATCCATTTTCAGGGCTAGTTGCTTCGGCAGGTGAGTTGTTACACACTCCTTAGCGGATTCCGACTTCCATGGCCACCGTCCTGCTGTCTTAAGCAACCAACGCCTTTCATGGTTTCCCATGAGCGTCGATTCGGGCGCCTTAACTCGGCGTTTGGTTCATCCCACAGCGCCAGTTCTGCTTACCAAAAGTGGCCCACTTGGCACTCCGATCCGAGTCGTTTGCTCGCGGCTTCAGCATATCAAGCAAGCCGGAGATCTCACCCATTTAAAGTTTGAGAATAGGTTGAGGTCGTTTCGGCCCCAAGGCCTCTAATCATTCGCTTTACCGGATGAGACTCGTACGAGCACCAGCTATCCTGAGGGAAACTTCGGAGGGAACCAGCTACTAGATGGTTCGATTAGTCTTTCGCCCCTATACCCAGCTCCGACGATCGATTTGCACGTCAGAATCGCTACGGACCTCCATCAGGGTTTCCCCTGACTTCGTCCTGGCCAGGCATAGTTCACCATCTTTCGGGTCCCAACGTGTACGCTCTAGGTGCGCCTCACCTCGCAATGAGGACGAGACGCCCCGGGAGTGCGGAGGCCGCCGCCCCGTGAAGGGCGGGGAAGCCCCATCCTCCCTCGGCCCGCGCAAGGCGAGACCTTCACTTTCATTACGCCTTTAGGTTTCGTACAGCCCAATGACTCGCGCACATGTTAGACTCCTTGGTCCGTGTTTCAA
>NW_025729225.1:100000-105000 GCF_021461385.2 Schistocerca piceifrons
GTTCGTCTTGCGACGATCCAAGAATTTCACCTCTAACGTCGCAATACGAATGCCCCCGCCTGTCCCTATTAATCATTACCTCGGGTTCCGAAAACCAACAAAATAGAACCGAGGTCCTATTCCATTATTCCATGCACACAGTATTCAGGCGGGCTTGCCTGCTTTAAGCACTCTAATTTGTTCAAAGTAAACGTGCCGGCCCACCGAGACACTCAATAAAGAGCACCCTGGTAGGATTTCAACGGGGTCCGCCTCGGGACGCACGAGCACGCACGAGGCGGTCGCACGCCTTCGGCTCGCCCCACCGGCAGGACGTCCCACGATACATGCCAGTTAAACACCGACGGGCGGTGAACCAACAGCGTGGGACACAAATCCAACTACGAGCTTTTTAACCGCAACAACTTTAATATACGCTATTGGAGCTGGAATTACCGCGGCTGCTGGCACCAGACTTGCCCTCCAATAGATACTCGTTAAAGGATTTAAAGTGTACTCATTCCGATTACGGGGCCTCGGATGAGTCCCGTATCGTTATTTTTCGTCACTACCTCCCCGTGCCGGGAGTGGGTAATTTGCGCGCCTGCTGCCTTCCTTGGATGTGGTAGCCGTTTCTCAGGCTCCCTCTCCGGAATCGAACCCTGATTCCCCGTTACCCGTTACAACCATGGTAGGCGCAGAACCTACCATCGACAGTTGATAAGGCAGACATTTGAAAGATGCGTCGCCGGTACGAGGACCGTGCGATCAGCCCAAAGTTATTCAGAGTCACCAAGGCAAACGGACCGGACGAGCCGACCGATTGGTTTTGATCTAATAAAAGCGTCCCTTCCATCTCTGGTCGGGACTCTGTTTGCATGTATTAGCTCTAGAATTACCACAGTTATCCAAGTAACGTGGGTACGATCTAAGGAACCATAACTGATTTAATGAGCCATTCGCGGTTTCACCTTAATGCGGCTTGTACTGAGACATGCATGGCTTAATCTTTGAGACAAGCATATGACTACTGGCAGGATCAACCAGGGAGCTGCGTCAACTAGAGCTGAGCAGCCGGCCGCCCGGGAGTGTGTCCCGGGGGCCCGCGCGAACACGCAAGCGTCCGCTCAATCATTCTGCAAACAGGAGGAGGCTGAGCTCCCCTGCACAATACACCTCGAAACCCTCTCAGGTCCCGGCGGCGCGCAGCGCCGTCCCAAGTACTTGGTCGGGTTCGAGAGAGGCGCAATCGCCCGGAGTTAGGCGAGTAGACGCTTTCGGTGCGACCACCCGTGCTCCCAACTGAGCTTGCCGCTGCCGACAGAGGCCCGGGAGCGTGCTGTCGTGGCATTGCCGGCGGGAGACAACACGCGCCACCTACGGTGACCGGCAGCTCCAACGCCAGCGCCACAGAAGGACAAAAGCCCCACTTGGGTGCCGAAGCGAACTCTCCCAGCACAGCGCACGCGCCAACACATCCGCACAGCTGCGATACAAACCACCAGCGAGAACCGCTGGGGCGACCGAGCAGCAGACGGCGTCGCGGCGCCGAGCGCCGGGCGGCGGCGCATCCTCAACGCACACAGTCCTCAATCGGACCAGCACACTGAAGATGTCCACCGCGCTTCGCACCGGGCCCGCGAGGACCTACTTTGGCCGCACGGCGCCGCGCGCAGGGTGCGCCGGCGCGCAGCTGCGACGCCTGCCGCGTCCGTCGGCCGGCGCGCCTGCCACTGGCCGCCCCCACCAGCCGGCTGTAGCGCGTGCGCCCACGCACCGCGCGGCCAGCACGCCGGGAGGCGCCCCCTCACCGGCCGGGGACGGTCCCACCCAGCCACCGCCGCGTATCGCTTCACACCCAGATGCCGTTCAGTTTCGTCGGCATGGTGGGTATCGCTGGAACAACCGGTTCGTACCTCAACCTATCGTCGCCATCACCGATTCACCCCTAGCGAGAACAACCGCACCACAACAGGTTACCATTTGTTCATTTGCGTAACTTCACCAGAAAACGCAGGCGTCCATCGCCATTTGCAACTTCAACGATTATTGCATGCCTGTGTCAGGTGTCACGCCACACTACGTCTGCCCACATACACGCAACAAAATGTGCACGCCTAGACAATACGTGGAAGGTGGCCCCCGTACGTATGCGATGTCCATTGCTCGAACGACTGTCAACCGGCCTCTGTAGCATGTCGCAGATATGGAACGCGGTGCACCATGCCATCACGGTGTGTGAGGAGAGACGACTAGGTCCGAATACATCAACAGACAGCTCATGCTGATCGCCATCCACGGCGTCCGTTCCTCCCACACGTCTCTATGGCGTACCACACTGCAATCCAGCTCTCATAGGGAGACGACACGTAGCTGCGTGCACAATATTTGCACTGTATGGTCCGCCGTTTTTGGGCGCAGTCGTTGTACGGTCACACATGTGCCACGATGTATCATTCGGTACATAAGGACGAATGTGCAGTACAGATTGTGGTTTACGCGTACGACATTAGCGGACGGTTGACACAGGCCGCACCACAACGTAGCCTGAGTACGTCGCATGCGAAGGGCATTGAACATGCAAACTTCTCACCAACCAGCTTGCGAAGGCAGGGGGGCAAGGTGGGGACGTGGGGAGGGGCGGCATGTACGTCCTGCTGCCATCCACATTACAGTGTACAGCAGGAGCATGTGGAAAGTCAGCAAGACTTGCAAGGTGTTTAACATGAAGCGATACACAGGGGAGCGGGCAGTGCGAGTAGCGAACTATATTGCGAGGGTTGCGGGTGGGCAACACTACACTAATTGAACGAGTCGTATAACAATTACAGAGCAGGTTTAGGCGACAACATGGGTTACGTTAGGGGACAACGTGGGTTACGTTAGGGGACAACGTGGGTTACTTTAGGGGACAACGTGGGTTAGGTTAAGGCACAACGTGGGTTAGGTTAAGGCACAACGTGGGTTAGGTTAAGGCACAACGTGGGTTAGGTTAAGGCACAACGTGGGTTAGGTTAAGGCACAACGTGGGTTAGGTTAAGGCACAACGTGGGTTAGGTTAAGGCACAACATGGGTTAGGTTAAGGCACAACATGGGTTAGGTTAAGGCACAACATGGGTTAGGTTAAGGCACAACATGGGTTAGGTTAAGGCACAACGTGGGTTAGGTTAAGGCACAACGTGGGTTAGGTTAAGGCACAACGTGGGTTAGGTTAAGGCACAACATGGGTTAGGTTAAGGCACAACATGGGTTAGGTTAAGGCACAACATGGGTTAGGTTAAGGCACAACATGGGTTAGGTTAAGGCACAACATGGGTTAGGTTAAGGCACAACATGGGTTAGGTTAAGGCACAACATGGGTTAGGTTAAGGCACAACATGGGTTAGGTTAAGGCACAACGTGGGTTAGGTTAAGGCACAACGTGGGTTAGGTTAAGGCACAACATGGGTTAGGTTAAGGCACAACATGGGTTAGGTTAAGGCACAACATGGGTTAGGTTAAGGCACAACATGGGTTAGGTTAAGGCACAACATGGGTTAGGTTAAGGCACAACATGGGTTAGGTTAAGGCACAACATGGGTTAGGTTAAGGCACAACATGGGTTAGGTTAAGGTACAACATGGGTTAGGTTAAGGTACAACATGGGTTAGGTTAAGGTACAACATGGGTTAGGTTAAGGTACAACATGGGTTAGGTTAAGGTACAACATGGGTTAGGTTAAGGTACAACATGGGTTAGGTTAAGGTACAACATGGGTTAGGTTAAGGTACAACATGGGTTAGGTTAAGGTACAACATGGGTTAGGTTAAGGTACAACATGGGTTAGGTTAAGGTACAACATAGGTTAGGTTAAGGTACAACATAGGTTAGGTTAAGGTACAACATAGGTTAGGTTAAGGTACAACATAGGTTAGGTTAAGGTACAACATAGGTTAGGTTAAGGTACAACATAGGTTAGGTTAAGGTACAACATAGGTTAGGTTAAGGTACAACATAGGTTAGGTTAAGGTACAACATAGGTTAGGTTAAGGTACAACATAGGTTAGGTTAAGGTACAACATAGGTTAGGTTAAGGTACAACATAGGTTAGGTTAAGGTACAACATAGGTTAGGTTAGGTTAGGTTAGGTTACACGTTGTTGTAAGGAAAGGTGTAGGGGGGGGGGCGGGGGCGGCAGGTTCGTTGATAGTGATTATAGTAAGTGAATGCTTGTGACATGATCAGATTTGTCACGTCAGGATGCACCTTTGGCTTATTAGAGGCGGCGCTCCAATTCTATGCTTGTGTGAGACCTGTGTCTTTGACTCATGTCATTGTTTGTGCGCTGTGACAGGAGGTACTATTGTGATGTTGGGTGCACCGTTGTATAGGACATGTGTGGGTGTTGGTGCCTGGTCTGCGCAATGGTGGATGTCGAAAGGCTGGGATATTGTATTTTCCGCATGGACCTCCTGGTCTGGTTGTGATAGTGTGGATTGTGTAATGTGGCGGAGAAGATGCACTGGATGTTGTTCCATGCTGGTGCTTACATATTGTATGTGCGCCTGTTAGAAGCAGAGAGTGGTGCGTGATCAGAGTGTCTGGCTGACGTGTGGTTCCCATTGTGGGCAGACTCTTTCAGCATGTATACGGACAGTTGTGTATATTTGCTGTAGTTTGATGGCTCTGCATTGATTACTAATCAGCGCCGTGTGTACGGGTAATCTGGTTCCAGTCCAAAATGTTCCATCTGTGTACATTAGTGACAAAGACTCCCCCCATGCAGTGGGGCTCGGTCTGTTATAGCTCTTCCGCGTAATATATTTGCCCCACGTTTTTGCGACTGCGAGTGCGAGTGCAACGCGCATGGGGACCGACATGCTGATGGCTCGGTATCGGACGCCGTACAGTGAGCAACGCGATCGCGTCTCTCGCTCGTAAGTGGTACAGGTCGCGGCTCATGTATAGGGACAGCGGGAATGTCGCATATTGGAAATAACTCTTCATGAAACGCAAGTTATAGGGGTGGATTGCACTTTAC
>NW_025729225.1:112500-115000 GCF_021461385.2 Schistocerca piceifrons
TGATTCCCCGTTACCCGTTACAACCATGGTAGGCGCAGAACCTACCATCGACAGTTGATAAGGCAGACATTTGAAAGATGCGTCGCCGGTACGAGGACCGTGCGATCAGCCCAAAGTTATTCAGAGTCACCAAGGCAAACGGACCGGACGAGCCGACCGATTGGTTTTGATCTAATAAAAGCGTCCCTTCCATCTCTGGTCGGGACTCTGTTTGCATGTATTAGCTCTAGAATTACCACAGTTATCCAAGTAACGTGGGTACGATCTAAGGAACCATAACTGATTTAATGAGCCATTCGCGGTTTCACCTTAATGCGGCTTGTACTGAGACATGCATGGCTTAATCTTTGAGACAAGCATATGACTACTGGCAGGATCAACCAGGGAGCTGCGTCAACTAGAGCTGAGCAGCCGGCCGCCCGGGAGTGTGTCCCGGGGGCCCGCGCGAACACGCAAGCGTCCGCTCAATCATTCTGCAAACAGGAGGAGGCTGAGCTCCCCTGCACAATACACCTCGAAACCCTCTCAGGTCCCGGCGGCGCGCAGCGCCGTCCCAAGTACTTGGTCGGGTTCGAGAGAGGCGCAATCGCCCGGAGTTAGGCGAGTAGACGCTTTCGGTGCGACCACCCGTGCTCCCAACTGAGCTTGCCGCTGCCGACAGAGGCCCGGGAGCGTGCTGTCGTGGCATTGCCGGCGGGAGACAACACGCGCCACCTACGGTGACCGGCAGCTCCAACGCCAGCGCCACAGAAGGACAAAAGCCCCACTTGGGTGCCGAAGCGAACTCTCCCAGCACAGCGCACGCGCCAACACATCCGCACAGCTGCGATACAAACCACCAGCGAGAACCGCTGGGGCGACCGAGCAGCAGACGGCGTCGCGGCGCCGAGCGCCGGGCGGCGGCGCATCCTCAACGCACACAGTCCTCAATCGGACCAGCACACTGAAGATGTCCACCGCGCTTCGCACCGGGCCCGCGAGGACCTACTTTGGCCGCACGGCGCCGCGCGCAGGGTGCGCCGGCGCGCAGCTGCGACGCCTGCCGCGTCCGTCGGCCGGCGCGCCTGCCACTGGCCGCCCCCACCAGCCGGCTGTAGCGCGTGCGCCCACGCACCGCGCGGCCAGCACGCCGGGAGGCGCCCCCTCACCGGCCGGGGACGGTCCCACCCAGCCACCGCCGCGTATCGCTTCACACCCAGATGCCGTTCAGTTTCGTCGGCATGGTGGGTATCGCTGGAACAACCGGTTCGTACCTCAACCTATCGTCGCCATCACCGATTCACCCCTAGCGAGAACAACCGCACCACAACAGGTTACCATTTGTTCATTTGCGTAACTTCACCAGAAAACGCAGGCGTCCATCGCCATTTGCAACTTCAACGATTATTGCATGCCTGTGTCAGGTGTCACGCCACACTACGTCTGCCCACATACACGCAACAAAATGTGCACGCCTAGACAATACGTGGAAGGTGGCCCCCGTACGTATGCGATGTCCATTGCTCGAACGACTGTCAACCGGCCTCTGTAGCATGTCGCAGATATGGAACGCGGTGCACCATGCCATCACGGTGTGTGAGGAGAGACGACTAGGTCCGAATACATCAACAGACAGCTCATGCTGATCGCCATCCACGGCGTCCGTTCCTCCCACACGTCTCTATGGCGTACCACACTGCAATCCAGCTCTCATAGGGAGACGACACGTAGCTGCGTGCACAATATTTGCACTGTATGGTCCGCCGTTTTTGGGCGCAGTCGTTGTACGGTCACACATGTGCCACGATGTATCATTCGGTACATAAGGACGAATGTGCAGTACAGATTGTGGTTTACGCGTACGACATTAGCGGACGGTTGACACAGGCCGCACCACAACGTAGCCTGAGTACGTCGCATGCGAAGGGCATTGAACATGCAAACTTCTCACCAACCAGCTTGCGAAGGCAGGGGGGCAAGGTGGGGACGTGGGGAGGGGCGGCATGTACGTCCTGCTGCCATCCACATTACAGTGTACAGCAGGAGCATGTGGAAAGTCAGCAAGACTTGCAAGGTGTTTAACATGAAGCGATACACAGGGGAGCGGGCAGTGCGAGTAGCGAACTATATTGCGAGGGTTGCGGGTGGGCAACACTACACTAATTGAACGAGTCGTATAACAATTACAGAGCAGGTTTAGGCGACAACATGGGTTACGTTAGGGGACAACGTGGGTTACGTTAGGGGACAACGTGGGTTACTTTAGGGGACAACGTGGGTTAGGTTAAGGCACAACGTGGGTTAGGTTAAGGCACAACGTGGGTTAGGTTAAGGCACAACGTGGGTTAGGTTAAGGCACAACGTGGGTTAGGTTAAGGCACAACGTGGGTTAGGTTAAGGCACAACGTGGGTTAGGTTAAGGCACAACATGGGTTAGGTTAAGGCACAACATGGGTTAGGTTAAGGCACAACATGGGTTAGGTTAAGGCACAACATGGGTTAGGTTAAGGCACAACGTGGG
>NW_025729225.1:125000-127500 GCF_021461385.2 Schistocerca piceifrons
GAGCTTGCCGCTGCCGACAGAGGCCCGGGAGCGTGCTGTCGTGGCATTGCCGGCGGGAGACAACACGCGCCACCTACGGTGACCGGCAGCTCCAACGCCAGCGCCACAGAAGGACAAAAGCCCCACTTGGGTGCCGAAGCGAACTCTCCCAGCACAGCGCACGCGCCAACACATCCGCACAGCTGCGATACAAACCACCAGCGAGAACCGCTGGGGCGACCGAGCAGCAGACGGCGTCGCGGCGCCGAGCGCCGGGCGGCGGCGCATCCTCAACGCACACAGTCCTCAATCGGACCAGCACACTGAAGATGTCCACCGCGCTTCGCACCGGGCCCGCGAGGACCTACTTTGGCCGCACGGCGCCGCGCGCAGGGTGCGCCGGCGCGCAGCTGCGACGCCTGCCGCGTCCGTCGGCCGGCGCGCCTGCCACTGGCCGCCCCCACCAGCCGGCTGTAGCGCGTGCGCCCACGCACCGCGCGGCCAGCACGCCGGGAGGCGCCCCCTCACCGGCCGGGGACGGTCCCACCCAGCCACCGCCGCGTATCGCTTCACACCCAGATGCCGTTCAGTTTCGTCGGCATGGTGGGTATCGCTGGAACAACCGGTTCGTACCTCAACCTATCGTCGCCATCACCGATTCACCCCTAGCGAGAACAACCGCACCACAACAGGTTACCATTTGTTCATTTGCGTAACTTCACCAGAAAACGCAGGCGTCCATCGCCATTTGCAACTTCAACGATTATTGCATGCCTGTGTCAGGTGTCACGCCACACTACGTCTGCCCACATACACGCAACAAAATGTGCACGCCTAGACAATACGTGGAAGGTGGCCCCCGTACGTATGCGATGTCCATTGCTCGAACGACTGTCAACCGGCCTCTGTAGCATGTCGCAGATATGGAACGCGGTGCACCATGCCATCACGGTGTGTGAGGAGAGACGACTAGGTCCGAATACATCAACAGACAGCTCATGCTGATCGCCATCCACGGCGTCCGTTCCTCCCACACGTCTCTATGGCGTACCACACTGCAATCCAGCTCTCATAGGGAGACGACACGTAGCTGCGTGCACAATATTTGCACTGTATGGTCCGCCGTTTTTGGGCGCAGTCGTTGTACGGTCACACATGTGCCACGATGTATCATTCGGTACATAAGGACGAATGTGCAGTACAGATTGTGGTTTACGCGTACGACATTAGCGGACGGTTGACACAGGCCGCACCACAACGTAGCCTGAGTACGTCGCATGCGAAGGGCATTGAACATGCAAACTTCTCACCAACCAGCTTGCGAAGGCAGGGGGGCAAGGTGGGGACGTGGGGAGGGGCGGCATGTACGTCCTGCTGCCATCCACATTACAGTGTACAGCAGGAGCATGTGGAAAGTCAGCAAGACTTGCAAGGTGTTTAACATGAAGCGATACACAGGGGAGCGGGCAGTGCGAGTAGCGAACTATATTGCGAGGGTTGCGGGTGGGCAACACTACACTAATTGAACGAGTCGTATAACAATTACAGAGCAGGTTTAGGCGACAACATGGGTTACGTTAGGGGACAACGTGGGTTACGTTAGGGGACAACGTGGGTTACTTTAGGGGACAACGTGGGTTAGGTTAAGGCACAACGTGGGTTAGGTTAAGGCACAACGTGGGTTAGGTTAAGGCACAACGTGGGTTAGGTTAAGGCACAACGTGGGTTAGGTTAAGGCACAACGTGGGTTAGGTTAAGGCACAACGTGGGTTAGGTTAAGGCACAACATGGGTTAGGTTAAGGCACAACATGGGTTAGGTTAAGGCACAACATGGGTTAGGTTAAGGCACAACATGGGTTAGGTTAAGGCACAACGTGGGTTAGGTTAAGGCACAACGTGGGTTAGGTTAAGGCACAACATGGGTTAGGTTAAGGCACAACATGGGTTAGGTTAAGGCACAACATGGGTTAGGTTAAGGCACAACATGGGTTAGGTTAAGGCACAACATGGGTTAGGTTAAGGCACAACATGGGTTAGGTTAAGGCACAACATGGGTTAGGTTAAGGCACAACATGGGTTAGGTTAAGGCACAACGTGGGTTAGGTTAAGGCACAACGTGGGTTAGGTTAAGGCACAACGTGGGTTAGGTTAAGGCACAACATGGGTTAGGTTAAGGCACAACATGGGTTAGGTTAAGGCACAACATGGGTTAGGTTAAGGCACAACATGGGTTAGGTTAAGGCACAACATGGGTTAGGTTAAGGTACAACATGGGTTAGGTTAAGGTACAACATGGGTTAGGTTAAGGTACAACATGGGTTAGGTTAAGGTACAACATGGGTTAGGTTAAGGTACAACATGGGTTAGGTTAAGGTACAACATGGGTTAGGTTAAGGTACAACATGGGTTAGGTTAAGGTACAACATGGGTTAGGTTAAGGTACAACATGGGTTAGGTTAAGGTACAACATGGGTTAGGTTAAGGTACAACATAGGTTAGGTTAAGGTACAACATAGGTTA
>NW_025729225.1:135000-140000 GCF_021461385.2 Schistocerca piceifrons
CTGACAGCACGAAGGATGTCACGCGACTAGTTAGCAGGCTAGAGTCTCGTTCGTTATCGGAATTAACCAGACAAATCGCTCCACCAACTAAGAACGGCCATGCACCACCACCCACCGAATCAAGAAAGAGCTATCAATCTGTCAATCCTTCCGGTGTCCGGGCCTGGTGAGGTTTCCCGTGTTGAGTCAAATTAAGCCGCAGGCTCCACTCCTGGTGGTGCCCTTCCGTCAATTCCTTTAAGTTTCAGCTTTGCAACCATACTTCCCCCGGAACCCAAAAGCTTTGGTTTCCCGGAGGCTGCCCGCCGAGTCATCGGAGGAACTGCGGCGGATCGCTGGCTGGCATCGTTTATGGTTAGAACTAGGGCGGTATCTGATCGCCTTCGAACCTCTAACTTTCGTTCTTGATTAATGAAAACATACTTGGCAAATGCTTTCGCTTCTGTTCGTCTTGCGACGATCCAAGAATTTCACCTCTAACGTCGCAATACGAATGCCCCCGCCTGTCCCTATTAATCATTACCTCGGGTTCCGAAAACCAACAAAATAGAACCGAGGTCCTATTCCATTATTCCATGCACACAGTATTCAGGCGGGCTTGCCTGCTTTAAGCACTCTAATTTGTTCAAAGTAAACGTGCCGGCCCACCGAGACACTCAATAAAGAGCACCCTGGTAGGATTTCAACGGGGTCCGCCTCGGGACGCACGAGCACGCACGAGGCGGTCGCACGCCTTCGGCTCGCCCCACCGGCAGGACGTCCCACGATACATGCCAGTTAAACACCGACGGGCGGTGAACCAACAGCGTGGGACACAAATCCAACTACGAGCTTTTTAACCGCAACAACTTTAATATACGCTATTGGAGCTGGAATTACCGCGGCTGCTGGCACCAGACTTGCCCTCCAATAGATACTCGTTAAAGGATTTAAAGTGTACTCATTCCGATTACGGGGCCTCGGATGAGTCCCGTATCGTTATTTTTCGTCACTACCTCCCCGTGCCGGGAGTGGGTAATTTGCGCGCCTGCTGCCTTCCTTGGATGTGGTAGCCGTTTCTCAGGCTCCCTCTCCGGAATCGAACCCTGATTCCCCGTTACCCGTTACAACCATGGTAGGCGCAGAACCTACCATCGACAGTTGATAAGGCAGACATTTGAAAGATGCGTCGCCGGTACGAGGACCGTGCGATCAGCCCAAAGTTATTCAGAGTCACCAAGGCAAACGGACCGGACGAGCCGACCGATTGGTTTTGATCTAATAAAAGCGTCCCTTCCATCTCTGGTCGGGACTCTGTTTGCATGTATTAGCTCTAGAATTACCACAGTTATCCAAGTAACGTGGGTACGATCTAAGGAACCATAACTGATTTAATGAGCCATTCGCGGTTTCACCTTAATGCGGCTTGTACTGAGACATGCATGGCTTAATCTTTGAGACAAGCATATGACTACTGGCAGGATCAACCAGGGAGCTGCGTCAACTAGAGCTGAGCAGCCGGCCGCCCGGGAGTGTGTCCCGGGGGCCCGCGCGAACACGCAAGCGTCCGCTCAATCATTCTGCAAACAGGAGGAGGCTGAGCTCCCCTGCACAATACACCTCGAAACCCTCTCAGGTCCCGGCGGCGCGCAGCGCCGTCCCAAGTACTTGGTCGGGTTCGAGAGAGGCGCAATCGCCCGGAGTTAGGCGAGTAGACGCTTTCGGTGCGACCACCCGTGCTCCCAACTGAGCTTGCCGCTGCCGACAGAGGCCCGGGAGCGTGCTGTCGTGGCATTGCCGGCGGGAGACAACACGCGCCACCTACGGTGACCGGCAGCTCCAACGCCAGCGCCACAGAAGGACAAAAGCCCCACTTGGGTGCCGAAGCGAACTCTCCCAGCACAGCGCACGCGCCAACACCTCCGCACAGCTGCGATACAAACCACCAGCGAGAACCGCTGGGGCGACCGAGCAGCAGACGGCGTCGCGGCGCCGAGCGCCGGGCGGCGGCGCATCCTCAACGCACACAGTCCTCAATCGGACCAGCACACTGAAGATGTCCACCGCGCTTCGCACCGGGCCCGCGAGGACCTACTTTGGCCGCACGGCGCCGCGCGCAGGGTGCGCCGGCGCGCAGCTGCGACGCCTGCCGCGTCCGTCGGCCGGCGCGCCTGCCACTGGCCGCCCCCACCAGCCGGCTGTAGCGCGTGCGCCCACGCACCGCGCGGCCAGCACGCCGGGAGGCGCCCCCTCACCGGCCGGGGACGGTCCCACCCAGCCACCGCCGCGTATCGCTTCACACCCAGATGCCGTTCAGTTTCGTCGGCATGGTGGGTATCGCTGGAACAACCGGTTCGTACCTCAACCTATCGTCGCCATCACCGATTCACCCCTAGCGAGAACAACCGCACCACAACAGGTTACCATTTGTTCATTTGCGTAACTTCACCAGAAAACGCAGGCGTCCATCGCCATTTGCAACTTCAACGATTATTGCATGCCTGTGTCAGGTGTCACGCCACACTACGTCTGCCCACATACACGCAACAAAATGTGCACGCCTAGACAATACGTGGAAGGTGGCCCCCGTACGTATGCGATGTCCATTGCTCGAACGACTGTCAACCGGCCTCTGTAGCATGTCGCAGATATGGAACGCGGTGCACCATGCCATCACGGTGTGTGAGGAGAGACGACTAGGTCCGAATACATCAACAGACAGCTCATGCTGATCGCCATCCACGGCGTCCGTTCCTCCCACACGTCTCTATGGCGTACCACACTGCAATCCAGCTCTCATAGGGAGACGACACGTAGCTGCGTGCACAATATTTGCACTGTATGGTCCGCCGTTTTTGGGCGCAGTCGTTGTACGGTCACACATGTGCCACGATGTATCATTCGGTACATAAGGACGAATGTGCAGTACAGATTGTGGTTTACGCGTACGACATTAGCGGACGGTTGACACAGGCCGCACCACAACGTAGCCTGAGTACGTCGCATGCGAAGGGCATTGAACATGCAAACTTCTCACCAACCAGCTTGCGAAGGCAGGGGGGCAAGGTGGGGACGTGGGGAGGGGCGGCATGTACGTCCTGCTGCCATCCACATTACAGTGTACAGCAGGAGCATGTGGAAAGTCAGCAAGACTTGCAAGGTGTTTAACATGAAGCGATACACAGGGGAGCGGGCAGTGCGAGTAGCGAACTATATTGCGAGGGTTGCGGGTGGGCAACACTACACTAATTGAACGAGTCGTATAACAATTACAGAGCAGGTTTAGGCGACAACATGGGTTACGTTAGGGGACAACGTGGGTTACGTTAGGGGACAACGTGGGTTACTTTAGGGGACAACGTGGGTTAGGTTAAGGCACAACGTGGGTTAGGTTAAGGCACAACGTGGGTTAGGTTAAGGCACAACGTGGGTTAGGTTAAGGCACAACGTGGGTTAGGTTAAGGCACAACGTGGGTTAGGTTAAGGCACAACGTGGGTTAGGTTAAGGCACAACATGGGTTAGGTTAAGGCACAACATGGGTTAGGTTAAGGCACAACATGGGTTAGGTTAAGGCACAACATGGGTTAGGTTAAGGCACAACGTGGGTTAGGTTAAGGCACAACGTGGGTTAGGTTAAGGCACAACGTGGGTTAGGTTAAGGCACAACGTGGGTTAGGTTAAGGCACAACGTGGGTTAGGTTAAGGCACAACGTGGGTTAGGTTAAGGCACAACGTGGGTTAGGTTAAGGCACAACATGGGTTAGGTTAAGGCACAACATGGGTTAGGTTAAGGCACAACATGGGTTAGGTTAAGGCACAACGTGGGTTAGGTTAAGGCACAACGTGGGTTAGGTTAAGGCACAACATGGGTTAGGTTAAGGCACAACATGGGTTAGGTTAAGGCACAACATGGGTTAGGTTAAGGCACAACATGGGTTAGGTTAAGGCACAACATGGGTTAGGTTAAGGCACAACATGGGTTAGGTTAAGGTACAACATGGGTTAGGTTAAGGTACAACATGGGTTAGGTTAAGGTACAACATGGGTTAGGTTAAGGTACAACATGGGTTAGGTTAAGGTACAACATGGGTTAGGTTAAGGTACAACATGGGTTAGGTTAAGGTACAACATGGGTTAGGTTAAGGTACAACATGGGTTAGGTTAAGGTACAACATGGGTTAGGTTAAGGTACAACATGGGTTAGGTTAAGGTACAACATAGGTTAGGTTAAGGTACAACATAGGTTAGGTTAAGGTACAACATAGGTTAGGTTAAGGTACAACATAGGTTAGGTTAAGGTACAACATAGGTTAGGTTAAGGTACAACATAGGTTAGGTTAAGGTACAACATAGGTTAGGTTAAGGTACAACATAGGTTAGGTTAGGTTAGGTTAGGTTACACGTTGTTGTAAGGAAAGGTGTAGGGGGGGGGGGGGCGGGGGCGGCAGGTTCGTTGATAGTGATTATAGTAAGTGAATGCTTGTGACATGATCAGATTTGTCACGTCAGGATGCACCTTTGGCTTATTAGAGGCGGCGCTCCAATTCTATGCTTGTGTGAGACCTGTGTCTTTGACTCATGTCATTGTTTGTGCGCTGTGACAGGAGGTACTATTGTGATGTTGGGTGCACCGTTGTATAGGACATGTGTGGGTGTTGGTGCCTGGTCTGCGCAATGGTGGATGTCGAAAGGCTGGGATATTGTATTTTCCGCATGGACCTCCTGGTCTGGTTGTGATAGTGTGGATTGTGTAATGTGGCGGAGAAGATGCACTGGATGTTGTTCCATGCTGGTGCTTACATATTGTATGTGCGCCTGTTAGAAGCAGAGAGTGGTGCGTGATCAGAGTGTCTGGCTGACGTGTGGTTCCCATTGTGGGCAGACTCTTTCAGCATGTATACGGACAGTTGTGTATATTTGCTGTAGTTTGATGGCTCTGCATTGATTACTAATCAGCGCCGTGTGTACGGGTAATCTGGTTCCAGTCCAAAATGTTCCATCTGTGTACATTAGTGACAAA
>NW_025729225.1:147500-150000 GCF_021461385.2 Schistocerca piceifrons
TCCAACTACGAGCTTTTTAACCGCAACAACTTTAATATACGCTATTGGAGCTGGAATTACCGCGGCTGCTGGCACCAGACTTGCCCTCCAATAGATACTCGTTAAAGGATTTAAAGTGTACTCATTCCGATTACGGGGCCTCGGATGAGTCCCGTATCGTTATTTTTCGTCACTACCTCCCCGTGCCGGGAGTGGGTAATTTGCGCGCCTGCTGCCTTCCTTGGATGTGGTAGCCGTTTCTCAGGCTCCCTCTCCGGAATCGAACCCTGATTCCCCGTTACCCGTTACAACCATGGTAGGCGCAGAACCTACCATCGACAGTTGATAAGGCAGACATTTGAAAGATGCGTCGCCGGTACGAGGACCGTGCGATCAGCCCAAAGTTATTCAGAGTCACCAAGGCAAACGGACCGGACGAGCCGACCGATTGGTTTTGATCTAATAAAAGCGTCCCTTCCATCTCTGGTCGGGACTCTGTTTGCATGTATTAGCTCTAGAATTACCACAGTTATCCAAGTAACGTGGGTACGATCTAAGGAACCATAACTGATTTAATGAGCCATTCGCGGTTTCACCTTAATGCGGCTTGTACTGAGACATGCATGGCTTAATCTTTGAGACAAGCATATGACTACTGGCAGGATCAACCAGGGAGCTGCGTCAACTAGAGCTGAGCAGCCGGCCGCCCGGGAGTGTGTCCCGGGGGCCCGCGCGAACACGCAAGCGTCCGCTCAATCATTCTGCAAACAGGAGGAGGCTGAGCTCCCCTGCACAATACACCTCGAAACCCTCTCAGGTCCCGGCGGCGCGCAGCGCCGTCCCAAGTACTTGGTCGGGTTCGAGAGAGGCGCAATCGCCCGGAGTTAGGCGAGTAGACGCTTTCGGTGCGACCACCCGTGCTCCCAACTGAGCTTGCCGCTGCCGACAGAGGCCCGGGAGCGTGCTGTCGTGGCATTGCCGGCGGGAGACAACACGCGCCACCTACGGTGACCGGCAGCTCCAACGCCAGCGCCACAGAAGGACAAAAGCCCCACTTGGGTGCCGAAGCGAACTCTCCCAGCACAGCGCACGCGCCAACACATCCGCACAGCTGCGATACAAACCACCAGCGAGAACCGCTGGGGCGACCGAGCAGCAGACGGCGTCGCGGCGCCGAGCGCCGGGCGGCGGCGCATCCTCAACGCACACAGTCCTCAATCGGACCAGCACACTGAAGATGTCCACCGCGCTTCGCACCGGGCCCGCGAGGACCTACTTTGGCCGCACGGCGCCGCGCGCAGGGTGCGCCGGCGCGCAGCTGCGACGCCTGCCGCGTCCGTCGGCCGGCGCGCCTGCCACTGGCCGCCCCCACCAGCCGGCTGTAGCGCGTGCGCCCACGCACCGCGCGGCCAGCACGCCGGGAGGCGCCCCCTCACCGGCCGGGGACGGTCCCACCCAGCCACCGCCGCGTATCGCTTCACACCCAGATGCCGTTCAGTTTCGTCGGCATGGTGGGTATCGCTGGAACAACCGGTTCGTACCTCAACCTATCGTCGCCATCACCGATTCACCCCTAGCGAGAACAACCGCACCACAACAGGTTACCATTTGTTCATTTGCGTAACTTCACCAGAAAACGCAGGCGTCCATCGCCATTTGCAACTTCAACGATTATTGCATGCCTGTGTCAGGTGTCACGCCACACTACGTCTGCCCACATACACGCAACAAAATGTGCACGCCTAGACAATACGTGGAAGGTGGCCCCCGTACGTATGCGATGTCCATTGCTCGAACGACTGTCAACCGGCCTCTGTAGCATGTCGCAGATATGGAACGCGGTGCACCATGCCATCACGGTGTGTGAGGAGAGACGACTAGGTCCGAATACATCAACAGACAGCTCATGCTGATCGCCATCCACGGCGTCCGTTCCTCCCACACGTCTCTATGGCGTACCACACTGCAATCCAGCTCTCATAGGGAGACGACACGTAGCTGCGTGCACAATATTTGCACTGTATGGTCCGCCGTTTTTGGGCGCAGTCGTTGTACGGTCACACATGTGCCACGATGTATCATTCGGTACATAAGGACGAATGTGCAGTACAGATTGTGGTTTACGCGTACGACATTAGCGGACGGTTGACACAGGCCGCACCACAACGTAGCCTGAGTACGTCGCATGCGAAGGGCATTGAACATGCAAACTTCTCACCAACCAGCTTGCGAAGGCAGGGGGGCAAGGTGGGGACGTGGGGAGGGGCGGCATGTACGTCCTGCTGCCATCCACATTACAGTGTACAGCAGGAGCATGTGGAAAGTCAGCAAGACTTGCAAGGTGTTTAACATGAAGCGATACACAGGGGAGCGGGCAGTGCGAGTAGCGAACTATATTGCGAGGGTTGCGGGTGGGCAACACTACACTAATTGAACGAGTCGTATAACAATTACAGAGCAGGTTTAGGCGACAACATGGGTTACGTTAGGGGACAACGTGGGTTACGTTAGGGGACAACGT
>NW_025729225.1:160000-162500 GCF_021461385.2 Schistocerca piceifrons
ATACACCTCGAAACCCTCTCAGGTCCCGGCGGCGCGCAGCGCCGTCCCAAGTACTTGGTCGGGTTCGAGAGAGGCGCAATCGCCCGGAGTTAGGCGAGTAGACGCTTTCGGTGCGACCACCCGTGCTCCCAACTGAGCTTGCCGCTGCCGACAGAGGCCCGGGAGCGTGCTGTCGTGGCATTGCCGGCGGGAGACAACACGCGCCACCTACGGTGACCGGCAGCTCCAACGCCAGCGCCACAGAAGGACAAAAGCCCCACTTGGGTGCCGAAGCGAACTCTCCCAGCACAGCGCACGCGCCAACACATCCGCACAGCTGCGATACAAACCACCAGCGAGAACCGCTGGGGCGACCGAGCAGCAGACGGCGTCGCGGCGCCGAGCGCCGGGCGGCGGCGCATCCTCAACGCACACAGTCCTCAATCGGACCAGCACACTGAAGATGTCCACCGCGCTTCGCACCGGGCCCGCGAGGACCTACTTTGGCCGCACGGCGCCGCGCGCAGGGTGCGCCGGCGCGCAGCTGCGACGCCTGCCGCGTCCGTCGGCCGGCGCGCCTGCCACTGGCCGCCCCCACCAGCCGGCTGTAGCGCGTGCGCCCACGCACCGCGCGGCCAGCACGCCGGGAGGCGCCCCCTCACCGGCCGGGGACGGTCCCACCCAGCCACCGCCGCGTATCGCTTCACACCCAGATGCCGTTCAGTTTCGTCGGCATGGTGGGTATCGCTGGAACAACCGGTTCGTACCTCAACCTATCGTCGCCATCACCGATTCACCCCTAGCGAGAACAACCGCACCACAACAGGTTACCATTTGTTCATTTGCGTAACTTCACCAGAAAACGCAGGCGTCCATCGCCATTTGCAACTTCAACGATTATTGCATGCCTGTGTCAGGTGTCACGCCACACTACGTCTGCCCACATACACGCAACAAAATGTGCACGCCTAGACAATACGTGGAAGGTGGCCCCCGTACGTATGCGATGTCCATTGCTCGAACGACTGTCAACCGGCCTCTGTAGCATGTCGCAGATATGGAACGCGGTGCACCATGCCATCACGGTGTGTGAGGAGAGACGACTAGGTCCGAATACATCAACAGACAGCTCATGCTGATCGCCATCCACGGCGTCCGTTCCTCCCACACGTCTCTATGGCGTACCACACTGCAATCCAGCTCTCATAGGGAGACGACACGTAGCTGCGTGCACAATATTTGCACTGTATGGTCCGCCGTTTTTGGGCGCAGTCGTTGTACGGTCACACATGTGCCACGATGTATCATTCGGTACATAAGGACGAATGTGCAGTACAGATTGTGGTTTACGCGTACGACATTAGCGGACGGTTGACACAGGCCGCACCACAACGTAGCCTGAGTACGTCGCATGCGAAGGGCATTGAACATGCAAACTTCTCACCAACCAGCTTGCGAAGGCAGGGGGGCAAGGTGGGGACGTGGGGAGGGGCGGCATGTACGTCCTGCTGCCATCCACATTACAGTGTACAGCAGGAGCATGTGGAAAGTCAGCAAGACTTGCAAGGTGTTTAACATGAAGCGATACACAGGGGAGCGGGCAGTGCGAGTAGCGAACTATATTGCGAGGGTTGCGGGTGGGCAACACTACACTAATTGAACGAGTCGTATAACAATTACAGAGCAGGTTTAGGCGACAACATGGGTTACGTTAGGGGACAACGTGGGTTACGTTAGGGGACAACGTGGGTTACTTTAGGGGACAACGTGGGTTAGGTTAAGGCACAACGTGGGTTAGGTTAAGGCACAACGTGGGTTAGGTTAAGGCACAACGTGGGTTAGGTTAAGGCACAACGTGGGTTAGGTTAAGGCACAACGTGGGTTAGGTTAAGGCACAACGTGGGTTAGGTTAAGGCACAACGTGGGTTAGGTTAAGGCACAACATGGGTTAGGTTAAGGCACAACATGGGTTAGGTTAAGGCACAACATGGGTTAGGTTAAGGCACAACGTGGGTTAGGTTAAGGCACAACGTGGGTTAGGTTAAGGCACAACGTGGGTTAGGTTAAGGCACAACATGGGTTAGGTTAAGGCACAACATGGGTTAGGTTAAGGCACAACATGGGTTAGGTTAAGGCACAACATGGGTTAGGTTAAGGCACAACATGGGTTAGGTTAAGGCACAACATGGGTTAGGTTAAGGCACAACATGGGTTAGGTTAAGGCACAACATGGGTTAGGTTAAGGCACAACGTGGGTTAGGTTAAGGCACAACGTGGGTTAGGTTAAGGCACAACATGGGTTAGGTTAAGGCACAACATGGGTTAGGTTAAGGCACAACATGGGTTAGGTTAAGGCACAACATGGGTTAGGTTAAGGCACAACATGGGTTAGGTTAAGGCACAACATGGGTTAGGTTAAGGTACAACATGGGTTAGGTTAAGGTACAACATGGGTTAGGTTAAGGTACAACATGGGTTAGGTTAAGGTACAACATGGGTTAGGTTAAGGTACAACATGGGT
>NW_025729225.1:170000-175000 GCF_021461385.2 Schistocerca piceifrons
CAACGCGAGCTTATGACTCGCGCTTACTGGGAATTCCTCGTTCATGGGGAACAATTGCAAGCCCCAATCCCTAGCACGAAGGAGGTTCAGCGGGTTACCCCGACCTTTCGGCCTAGGAAGACACGCTGATTCCTTCAGTGTAGCGCGCGTGCGGCCCAGAACATCTAAGGGCATCACAGACCTGTTATTGCTCAATCTCGTGCGGCTAGAAGCCGCCTGTCCCTCTAAGAAGAAAAGTAATCGCTGACAGCACGAAGGATGTCACGCGACTAGTTAGCAGGCTAGAGTCTCGTTCGTTATCGGAATTAACCAGACAAATCGCTCCACCAACTAAGAACGGCCATGCACCACCACCCACCGAATCAAGAAAGAGCTATCAATCTGTCAATCCTTCCGGTGTCCGGGCCTGGTGAGGTTTCCCGTGTTGAGTCAAATTAAGCCGCAGGCTCCACTCCTGGTGGTGCCCTTCCGTCAATTCCTTTAAGTTTCAGCTTTGCAACCATACTTCCCCCGGAACCCAAAAGCTTTGGTTTCCCGGAGGCTGCCCGCCGAGTCATCGGAGGAACTGCGGCGGATCGCTGGCTGGCATCGTTTATGGTTAGAACTAGGGCGGTATCTGATCGCCTTCGAACCTCTAACTTTCGTTCTTGATTAATGAAAACATACTTGGCAAATGCTTTCGCTTCTGTTCGTCTTGCGACGATCCAAGAATTTCACCTCTAACGTCGCAATACGAATGCCCCCGCCTGTCCCTATTAATCATTACCTCGGGTTCCGAAAACCAACAAAATAGAACCGAGGTCCTATTCCATTATTCCATGCACACAGTATTCAGGCGGGCTTGCCTGCTTTAAGCACTCTAATTTGTTCAAAGTAAACGTGCCGGCCCACCGAGACACTCAATAAAGAGCACCCTGGTAGGATTTCAACGGGGTCCGCCTCGGGACGCACGAGCACGCACGAGGCGGTCGCACGCCTTCGGCTCGCCCCACCGGCAGGACGTCCCACGATACATGCCAGTTAAACACCGACGGGCGGTGAACCAACAGCGTGGGACACAAATCCAACTACGAGCTTTTTAACCGCAACAACTTTAATATACGCTATTGGAGCTGGAATTACCGCGGCTGCTGGCACCAGACTTGCCCTCCAATAGATACTCGTTAAAGGATTTAAAGTGTACTCATTCCGATTACGGGGCCTCGGATGAGTCCCGTATCGTTATTTTTCGTCACTACCTCCCCGTGCCGGGAGTGGGTAATTTGCGCGCCTGCTGCCTTCCTTGGATGTGGTAGCCGTTTCTCAGGCTCCCTCTCCGGAATCGAACCCTGATTCCCCGTTACCCGTTACAACCATGGTAGGCGCAGAACCTACCATCGACAGTTGATAAGGCAGACATTTGAAAGATGCGTCGCCGGTACGAGGACCGTGCGATCAGCCCAAAGTTATTCAGAGTCACCAAGGCAAACGGACCGGACGAGCCGACCGATTGGTTTTGATCTAATAAAAGCGTCCCTTCCATCTCTGGTCGGGACTCTGTTTGCATGTATTAGCTCTAGAATTACCACAGTTATCCAAGTAACGTGGGTACGATCTAAGGAACCATAACTGATTTAATGAGCCATTCGCGGTTTCACCTTAATGCGGCTTGTACTGAGACATGCATGGCTTAATCTTTGAGACAAGCATATGACTACTGGCAGGATCAACCAGGGAGCTGCGTCAACTAGAGCTGAGCAGCCGGCCGCCCGGGAGTGTGTCCCGGGGGCCCGCGCGAACACGCAAGCGTCCGCTCAATCATTCTGCAAACAGGAGGAGGCTGAGCTCCCCTGCACAATACACCTCGAAACCCTCTCAGGTCCCGGCGGCGCGCAGCGCCGTCCCAAGTACTTGGTCGGGTTCGAGAGAGGCGCAATCGCCCGGAGTTAGGCGAGTAGACGCTTTCGGTGCGACCACCCGTGCTCCCAACTGAGCTTGCCGCTGCCGACAGAGGCCCGGGAGCGTGCTGTCGTGGCATTGCCGGCGGGAGACAACACGCGCCACCTACGGTGACCGGCAGCTCCAACGCCAGCGCCACAGAAGGACAAAAGCCCCACTTGGGTGCCGAAGCGAACTCTCCCAGCACAGCGCACGCGCCAACACATCCGCACAGCTGCGATACAAACCACCAGCGAGAACCGCTGGGGCGACCGAGCAGCAGACGGCGTCGCGGCGCCGAGCGCCGGGCGGCGGCGCATCCTCAACGCACACAGTCCTCAATCGGACCAGCACACTGAAGATGTCCACCGCGCTTCGCACCGGGCCCGCGAGGACCTACTTTGGCCGCACGGCGCCGCGCGCAGGGTGCGCCGGCGCGCAGCTGCGACGCCTGCCGCGTCCGTCGGCCGGCGCGCCTGCCACTGGCCGCCCCCACCAGCCGGCTGTAGCGCGTGCGCCCACGCACCGCGCGGCCAGCACGCCGGGAGGCGCCCCCTCACCGGCCGGGGACGGTCCCACCCAGCCACCGCCGCGTATCGCTTCACACCCAGATGCCGTTCAGTTTCGTCGGCATGGTGGGTATCGCTGGAACAACCGGTTCGTACCTCAACCTATCGTCGCCATCACCGATTCACCCCTAGCGAGAACAACCGCACCACAACAGGTTACCATTTGTTCATTTGCGTAACTTCACCAGAAAACGCAGGCGTCCATCGCCATTTGCAACTTCAACGATTATTGCATGCCTGTGTCAGGTGTCACGCCACACTACGTCTGCCCACATACACGCAACAAAATGTGCACGCCTAGACAATACGTGGAAGGTGGCCCCCGTACGTATGCGATGTCCATTGCTCGAACGACTGTCAACCGGCCTCTGTAGCATGTCGCAGATATGGAACGCGGTGCACCATGCCATCACGGTGTGTGAGGAGAGACGACTAGGTCCGAATACATCAACAGACAGCTCATGCTGATCGCCATCCACGGCGTCCGTTCCTCCCACACGTCTCTATGGCGTACCACACTGCAATCCAGCTCTCATAGGGAGACGACACGTAGCTGCGTGCACAATATTTGCACTGTATGGTCCGCCGTTTTTGGGCGCAGTCGTTGTACGGTCACACATGTGCCACGATGTATCATTCGGTACATAAGGACGAATGTGCAGTACAGATTGTGGTTTACGCGTACGACATTAGCGGACGGTTGACACAGGCCGCACCACAACGTAGCCTGAGTACGTCGCATGCGAAGGGCATTGAACATGCAAACTTCTCACCAACCAGCTTGCGAAGGCAGGGGGGCAAGGTGGGGACGTGGGGAGGGGCGGCATGTACGTCCTGCTGCCATCCACATTACAGTGTACAGCAGGAGCATGTGGAAAGTCAGCAAGACTTGCAAGGTGTTTAACATGAAGCGATACACAGGGGAGCGGGCAGTGCGAGTAGCGAACTATATTGCGAGGGTTGCGGGTGGGCAACACTACACTAATTGAACGAGTCGTATAACAATTACAGAGCAGGTTTAGGCGACAACATGGGTTACGTTAGGGGACAACGTGGGTTACGTTAGGGGACAACGTGGGTTACTTTAGGGGACAACGTGGGTTAGGTTAAGGCACAACGTGGGTTAGGTTAAGGCACAACGTGGGTTAGGTTAAGGCACAACGTGGGTTAGGTTAAGGCACAACGTGGGTTAGGTTAAGGCACAACGTGGGTTAGGTTAAGGCACAACGTGGGTTAGGTTAAGGCACAACATGGGTTAGGTTAAGGCACAACATGGGTTAGGTTAAGGCACAACATGGGTTAGGTTAAGGCACAACATGGGTTAGGTTAAGGCACAACGTGGGTTAGGTTAAGGCACAACGTGGGTTAGGTTAAGGCACAACGTGGGTTAGGTTAAGGCACAACATGGGTTAGGTTAAGGCACAACATGGGTTAGGTTAAGGCACAACATGGGTTAGGTTAAGGCACAACATGGGTTAGGTTAAGGCACAACATGGGTTAGGTTAAGGCACAACATGGGTTAGGTTAAGGCACAACATGGGTTAGGTTAAGGCACAACGTGGGTTAGGTTAAGGCACAACGTGGGTTAGGTTAAGGCACAACGTGGGTTAGGTTAAGGCACAACATGGGTTAGGTTAAGGCACAACATGAGTTAGGTTAAGGCACAACATGGGTTAGGTTAAGGCACAACATGGGTTAGGTTAAGGCACAACATGGGTTAGGTTAAGGTACAACATGGGTTAGGTTAAGGTACAACATGGGTTAGGTTAAGGTACAACATGGGTTAGGTTAAGGTACAACATGGGTTAGGTTAAGGTACAACATGGGTTAGGTTAAGGTACAACATGGGTTAGGTTAAGGTACAACATGGGTTAGGTTAAGGTACAACATGGGTTAGGTTAAGGTACAACATGGGTTAGGTTAAGGTACAACATGGGTTAGGTTAAGGTACAACATAGGTTAGGTTAAGGTACAACATAGGTTAGGTTAAGGTACAACATAGGTTAGGTTAAGGTACAACATAGGTTAGGTTAAGGTACAACATAGGTTAGGTTAAGGTACAACATAGGTTAGGTTAAGGTACAACATAGGTTAGGTTAAGGTACAACATAGGTTAGGTTAAGGTACAACATAGGTTAGGTTAAGGTACAACATAGGTTAGGTTAAGGTACAACATAGGTTAGGTTAAGGTACAACATAGGTTAGGTTAAGGTACAACATAGGTTAGGTTAAGGTACAACATAGGTTAGGTTAAGGTACAACATAGGTTAGGTTAGGTTAGGTTAGGTTACACGTTGTTGTAAGGAAAGGTGTAGGGGGGGGGGGGGCGGGGGCGGCAGGTTCGTTGATAGTGATTATAGTAAGTGAATGCTTGTGACATGATCAGATTTGTCACGTCAGGATGCACCTTTGGCTTATTAGAGGCGGCGCTCCAATTCTATGCTTGTGTGAGACCTGTGTCTTTGACTCATGTCATTGTTTGTGCGCTGTGACAGGAGGTACTATTGTGATGTT
>NW_025729225.1:182500-187500 GCF_021461385.2 Schistocerca piceifrons
CATACTTGGCAAATGCTTTCGCTTCTGTTCGTCTTGCGACGATCCAAGAATTTCACCTCTAACGTCGCAATACGAATGCCCCCGCCTGTCCCTATTAATCATTACCTCGGGTTCCGAAAACCAACAAAATAGAACCGAGGTCCTATTCCATTATTCCATGCACACAGTATTCAGGCGGGCTTGCCTGCTTTAAGCACTCTAATTTGTTCAAAGTAAACGTGCCGGCCCACCGAGACACTCAATAAAGAGCACCCTGGTAGGATTTCAACGGGGTCCGCCTCGGGACGCACGAGCACGCACGAGGCGGTCGCACGCCTTCGGCTCGCCCCACCGGCAGGACGTCCCACGATACATGCCAGTTAAACACCGACGGGCGGTGAACCAACAGCGTGGGACACAAATCCAACTACGAGCTTTTTAACCGCAACAACTTTAATATACGCTATTGGAGCTGGAATTACCGCGGCTGCTGGCACCAGACTTGCCCTCCAATAGATACTCGTTAAAGGATTTAAAGTGTACTCATTCCGATTACGGGGCCTCGGATGAGTCCCGTATCGTTATTTTTCGTCACTACCTCCCCGTGCCGGGAGTGGGTAATTTGCGCGCCTGCTGCCTTCCTTGGATGTGGTAGCCGTTTCTCAGGCTCCCTCTCCGGAATCGAACCCTGATTCCCCGTTACCCGTTACAACCATGGTAGGCGCAGAACCTACCATCGACAGTTGATAAGGCAGACATTTGAAAGATGCGTCGCCGGTACGAGGACCGTGCGATCAGCCCAAAGTTATTCAGAGTCACCAAGGCAAACGGACCGGACGAGCCGACCGATTGGTTTTGATCTAATAAAAGCGTCCCTTCCATCTCTGGTCGGGACTCTGTTTGCATGTATTAGCTCTAGAATTACCACAGTTATCCAAGTAACGTGGGTACGATCTAAGGAACCATAACTGATTTAATGAGCCATTCGCGGTTTCACCTTAATGCGGCTTGTACTGAGACATGCATGGCTTAATCTTTGAGACAAGCATATGACTACTGGCAGGATCAACCAGGGAGCTGCGTCAACTAGAGCTGAGCAGCCGGCCGCCCGGGAGTGTGTCCCGGGGGCCCGCGCGAACACGCAAGCGTCCGCTCAATCATTCTGCAAACAGGAGGAGGCTGAGCTCCCCTGCACAATACACCTCGAAACCCTCTCAGGTCCCGGCGGCGCGCAGCGCCGTCCCAAGTACTTGGTCGGGTTCGAGAGAGGCGCAATCGCCCGGAGTTAGGCGAGTAGACGCTTTCGGTGCGACCACCCGTGCTCCCAACTGAGCTTGCCGCTGCCGACAGAGGCCCGGGAGCGTGCTGTCGTGGCATTGCCGGCGGGAGACAACACGCGCCACCTACGGTGACCGGCAGCTCCAACGCCAGCGCCACAGAAGGACAAAAGCCCCACTTGGGTGCCGAAGCGAACTCTCCCAGCACAGCGCACGCGCCAACACATCCGCACAGCTGCGATACAAACCACCAGCGAGAACCGCTGGGGCGACCGAGCAGCAGACGGCGTCGCGGCGCCGAGCGCCGGGCGGCGGCGCATCCTCAACGCACACAGTCCTCAATCGGACCAGCACACTGAAGATGTCCACCGCGCTTCGCACCGGGCCCGCGAGGACCTACTTTGGCCGCACGGCGCCGCGCGCAGGGTGCGCCGGCGCGCAGCTGCGACGCCTGCCGCGTCCGTCGGCCGGCGCGCCTGCCACTGGCCGCCCCCACCAGCCGGCTGTAGCGCGTGCGCCCACGCACCGCGCGGCCAGCACGCCGGGAGGCGCCCCCTCACCGGCCGGGGACGGTCCCACCCAGCCACCGCCGCGTATCGCTTCACACCCAGATGCCGTTCAGTTTCGTCGGCATGGTGGGTATCGCTGGAACAACCGGTTCGTACCTCAACCTATCGTCGCCATCACCGATTCACCCCTAGCGAGAACAACCGCACCACAACAGGTTACCATTTGTTCATTTGCGTAACTTCACCAGAAAACGCAGGCGTCCATCGCCATTTGCAACTTCAACGATTATTGCATGCCTGTGTCAGGTGTCACGCCACACTACGTCTGCCCACATACACGCAACAAAATGTGCACGCCTAGACAATACGTGGAAGGTGGCCCCCGTACGTATGCGATGTCCATTGCTCGAACGACTGTCAACCGGCCTCTGTAGCATGTCGCAGATATGGAACGCGGTGCACCATGCCATCACGGTGTGTGAGGAGAGACGACTAGGTCCGAATACATCAACAGACAGCTCATGCTGATCGCCATCCACGGCGTCCGTTCCTCCCACACGTCTCTATGGCGTACCACACTGCAATCCAGCTCTCATAGGGAGACGACACGTAGCTGCGTGCACAATATTTGCACTGTATGGTCCGCCGTTTTTGGGCGCAGTCGTTGTACGGTCACACATGTGCCACGATGTATCATTCGGTACATAAGGACGAATGTGCAGTACAGATTGTGGTTTACGCGTACGACATTAGCGGACGGTTGACACAGGCCGCACCACAACGTAGCCTGAGTACGTCGCATGCGAAGGGCATTGAACATGCAAACTTCTCACCAACCAGCTTGCGAAGGCAGGGGGGCAAGGTGGGGACGTGGGGAGGGGCGGCATGTACGTCCTGCTGCCATCCACATTACAGTGTACAGCAGGAGCATGTGGAAAGTCAGCAAGACTTGCAAGGTGTTTAACATGAAGCGATACACAGGGGAGCGGGCAGTGCGAGTAGCGAACTATATTGCGAGGGTTGCGGGTGGGCAACACTACACTAATTGAACGAGTCGTATAACAATTACAGAGCAGGTTTAGGCGACAACATGGGTTACGTTAGGGGACAACGTGGGTTACGTTAGGGGACAACGTGGGTTACTTTAGGGGACAACGTGGGTTAGGTTAAGGCACAACGTGGGTTAGGTTAAGGCACAACGTGGGTTAGGTTAAGGCACAACGTGGGTTAGGTTAAGGCACAACGTGGGTTAGGTTAAGGCACAACGTGGGTTAGGTTAAGGCACAACGTGGGTTAGGTTAAGGCACAACATGGGTTAGGTTAAGGCACAACATGGGTTAGGTTAAGGCACAACATGGGTTAGGTTAAGGCACAACGTGGGTTAGGTTAAGGCACAACGTGGGTTAGGTTAAGGCACAACGTGGGTTAGGTTAAGGCACAACGTGGGTTAGGTTAAGGCACAACATGGGTTAGGTTAAGGCACAACATGGGTTAGGTTAAGGCACAACATGGGTTAGGTTAAGGCACAACATGGGTTAGGTTAAGGCACAACATGGGTTAGGTTAAGGCACAACATGGGTTAGGTTAAGGCACAACGTGGGTTAGGTTAAGGCACAACGTGGGTTAGGTTAAGGCACAACGTGGGTTAGGTTAAGGCACAACATGGGTTAGGTTAAGGCACAACATGGGTTAGGTTAAGGCACAACATGGGTTAGGTTAAGGCACAACATGGGTTAGGTTAAGGCACAACATGGGTTAGGTTAAGGCACAACATGGGTTAGGTTAAGGTACAACATGGGTTAGGTTAAGGTACAACATGGGTTAGGTTAAGGTACAACATGGGTTAGGTTAAGGTACAACATGGGTTAGGTTAAGGTACAACATGGGTTAGGTTAAGGTACAACATGGGTTAGGTTAAGGTACAACATGGGTTAGGTTAAGGTACAACATGGGTTAGGTTAAGGTACAACATGGGTTAGGTTAAGGTACAACATGGGTTAGGTTAAGGTACAACATGGGTTAGGTTAAGGTACGACATAGGTTAGGTTAAGGTACAACATAGGTTAGGTTAAGGTACAACATAGGTTAGGTTAAGGTACAACATAGGTTAGGTTAAGGTACAACATAGGTTAGGTTAAGGTACAACATAGGTTAGGTTAAGGTACAACATAGGTTAGGTTAAGGTACAACATAGGTTAGGTTAAGGTACAACATAGGTTAGGTTAAGGTACAACATAGGTTAGGTTAAGGTACAACATAGGTTAGGTTAAGGTACAACATAGGTTAGGTTAAGGTACAACATAGGTTAGGTTAGGTTAGGTTAGGTTACACGTTGTTGTAAGGAAAGGTGTAGGGGGGGGGGCGGGGGCGGCAGGTTCGTTGATAGTGATTATAGTAAGTGAATGCTTGTGACATGATCAGATTTGTCACGTCAGGATGCACCTTTGGCTTATTAGAGGCGGCGCTCCAATTCTATGCTTGTGTGAGACCTGTGTCTTTGACTCATGTCATTGTTTGTGCGCTGTGACAGGAGGTACTATTGTGATGTTGGGTGCACCGTTGTATAGGACATGTGTGGGTGTTGGTGCCTGGTCTGCGCAATGGTGGATGTCGAAAGGCTGGGATATTGTATTTTCCGCATGGACCTCCTGGTCTGGTTGTGATAGTGTGGATTGTGTAATGTGGCGGAGAAGATGCACTGGATGTTGTTCCATGCTGGTGCTTACATATTGTATGTGCGCCTGTTAGAAGCAGAGAGTGGTGCGTGATCAGAGTGTCTGGCTGACGTGTGGTTCCCATTGTGGGCAGACTCTTTCAGCATGTATACGGACAGTTGTGTATATTTGCTGTAGTTTGATGGCTCTGCATTGATTACTAATCAGCGCCGTGTGTACGGGTAATCTGGTTCCAGTCCAAAATGTTCCATCTGTGTACATTAGTGACAAAGACTCCCCCCATGCAGTGGGGCTCGGTCTGTTATAGCTCTTCCGCGTAATATATTTGCCCCACGTTTTTGCGACTGCGAGTGCGAGTGCAACGCGCATGGGGACCGACATGCTGATGGCTCGGTATCGGACGCCGTACAGTGAGCAACGCGATCGCGTCTCTCGCTCGTAAGTGGTACAGGTCGCGGCTCATGTATAGGGACAGCGGGAATGTCGCATATTGGAAATAACTCTTCATGAAACGCAAGTTATAGGGGTGGATTGCACTTTACGAGTGCGGGAAACTTCCG
>NW_025729225.1:192500-195000 GCF_021461385.2 Schistocerca piceifrons
GGATTGTGGGATGCCTCCTTGCTACCTAAGGCATCAAGTACAGGTGGCAGCATGCCCATAATGACATGCCTGGATGCAGTGTGTCCCAGCGCTAAGATGTCGTCAACTGAGCGGTACTTCGGAGCCGACGATGGTAAGGCTGCTAAGGCCGACCAGATGGCCTGGTCAACAGGATCTTCTAACAACGGTGGAGTCAGGGAAGACGTGGAAGCCCCAGCAGGGGGTGCAGCAGCATCAGAGGGGCGAGGTCGCTCTGCAGAGGCAGAGAGAGCAGCAATGAACTCGGTGACCTGGTTCCTGTACGCTCCTGCACGACGCTGGCACTTGATGGATTCAAGTGAGCGGTGCGGGAAGATCTTCACTAATTCCTGATTCAGGAACCGGGTGCCCTCGAGTGTTAGCACTGCCTCTGCATGGGCCAGGCGTAGGAGTTCCTCACTAGACCACCTGGCCTTCGCCCTCTGGATGTTAATTGCTGCATTCGCTGCGACAGGATGAGCCCTGCGGCGATGTACACCAAGACCAGTCTTGGTGCCGAAACTCCGACTGCACTCGGGGCACTGGAAAGCTGGCAAGACGTCACGACCCGGACTGGCGACGTCAGCTGGTGGCCCAACAACTGGCGCAGCTCCTCCAGTGGGAGGACCGCTACCTGATCTATTACGAGTGTTGGGGCCAGCTGAAACAAGAGGCAGGGGGGCAGGCAACCCCCAAGCCCCGAAGGTTCACCCCGCTCTGTCGGTCGGAGAGCTCTAGGAAGACACAGAATACTGCGCCTCCCCTCGGCTCCCTTAACGACTCCCGCCACGTGAAGGCCAGAGCTAGGATTTCCCACTGAGAGGCTAAGCGAACCATCATCCACTCAACACCCAAGGATGCTAAGGAGTGGACCGAGAGGATCCGTATATGACGCATCATGTGAGCATTAATAGAGTCATAGTTACTCCCGCCGTTTACCCGCGCTTGCTTGAATTTCTTCACGTTGACATTCAGAGCACTGGGCAGAAATCACATTGCGTCAACACCCGCTAGGGCCATCGCAATGCTTTGTTTTAATTAGACAGTCGGATTCCCCCAGTCCGTGCCAGTTCTGAGTTGATCGTTGAATGGCGGCCGAAGAGAATCCGCGCACCCGCGCGCCCCCGGAGGAGCACGCTAAGGCGGACGCGGCCTCGCAGCAAGGAAGATCCGTGGGAGGCCAAGGCACGGGACCGAGCTCGGATCCTGCACGCAGGTTGAAGCACCGGGGCGCGAACGCCGCGCAGGCGCGCGCATCCTGCACCGCCGGCCAGCACGAGGCCGACCAACGGCGAGAGCAGACCACGCCCGCGCTAAACGCCCGCACTTACCGGCACCCCTACGGCACTCACCTCGCCCAGGCCCGGCACGTTAGCGCTGACCCACTTCCCGACCAAGCCCGACACGCCCCGATCCTCAGAGCCAATCCTTATCCCGAAGTTACGGATCCAATTTGCCGACTTCCCTTACCTACATTATTCTATCGACTAGAGGCTCTTCACCTTGGAGACCTGCTGCGGATATGGGTACGAACCGGCGCGACACCTCCACGTGGCCCTCTCCCGGATTTTCAAGGTCCGAGGGGAAGATCGGGACACCGCCGCAACTGCGGTGCTCTTCGCGTTCCAAACCCTATCTCCCTGCTAGAGGATTCCAGGGAACTCGAACGCTCATGCAGAAAAGAAAACTCTTCCCCGATCTCCCGACGGCGTCTCCGGGTCCTTTTGGGTTACCCCGACGAGCATCTCTAAAAGAGGGGCCCGACTTGTATCGGTTCCGCTGCCGGGTTCCGGAATAGGAACCGGATTCCCTTTCGCCCAACGGGGGCCAGCACAAAGCGCATCATGCTATGACGGCCCCCATCAACATCGGATTTCTCCTAGGGCTTAGGATCGACTGACTCGTGTGCAACGGCTGTTCACACGAAACCCTTCTCCGCGTCAGCCCTCCAGGGCCTCGCTGGAGTATTTGCTACTACCACCAAGATCTGCACCGACGGCGGCTCCAGGCAGGCTCACGCCCAGACCCTTCTGCGCCCACCGCCGCGACCCTCCTACTCGTCAGGGCTTCGCGGCCGGCCGCAAGGACCGGCCATGACTGCCAGACTGACGGCCGAGTATAGGCACGACGCTTCAGCGCCATCCATTTTCAGGGCTAGTTGCTTCGGCAGGTGAGTTGTTACACACTCCTTAGCGGATTCCGACTTCCATGGCCACCGTCCTGCTGTCTTAAGCAACCAACGCCTTTCATGGTTTCCCATGAGCGTCGATTCGGGCGCCTTAACTCGGCGTTTGGTTCATCCCACAGCGCCAGTTCTGCTTACCAAAAGTGGCCCACTTGGCACTCCGATCCGAGTCGTTTGCTCGCGGCTTCAGCATATCAAGCAAGCCGGAGATCTCACCCATTTAAAGTTTGAGAATAGGTTGAGGTCGTTTCGGCCCCAAGGCCTCTAATCATTCGCTTTACCGGATGAGACTCGTAC
>NW_025729225.1:197500-202500 GCF_021461385.2 Schistocerca piceifrons
TTAACCAGACAAATCGCTCCACCAACTAAGAACGGCCATGCACCACCACCCACCGAATCAAGAAAGAGCTATCAATCTGTCAATCCTTCCGGTGTCCGGGCCTGGTGAGGTTTCCCGTGTTGAGTCAAATTAAGCCGCAGGCTCCACTCCTGGTGGTGCCCTTCCGTCAATTCCTTTAAGTTTCAGCTTTGCAACCATACTTCCCCCGGAACCCAAAAGCTTTGGTTTCCCGGAGGCTGCCCGCCGAGTCATCGGAGGAACTGCGGCGGATCGCTGGCTGGCATCGTTTATGGTTAGAACTAGGGCGGTATCTGATCGCCTTCGAACCTCTAACTTTCGTTCTTGATTAATGAAAACATACTTGGCAAATGCTTTCGCTTCTGTTCGTCTTGCGACGATCCAAGAATTTCACCTCTAACGTCGCAATACGAATGCCCCCGCCTGTCCCTATTAATCATTACCTCGGGTTCCGAAAACCAACAAAATAGAACCGAGGTCCTATTCCATTATTCCATGCACACAGTATTCAGGCGGGCTTGCCTGCTTTAAGCACTCTAATTTGTTCAAAGTAAACGTGCCGGCCCACCGAGACACTCAATAAAGAGCACCCTGGTAGGATTTCAACGGGGTCCGCCTCGGGACGCACGAGCACGCACGAGGCGGTCGCACGCCTTCGGCTCGCCCCACCGGCAGGACGTCCCACGATACATGCCAGTTAAACACCGACGGGCGGTGAACCAACAGCGTGGGACACAAATCCAACTACGAGCTTTTTAACCGCAACAACTTTAATATACGCTATTGGAGCTGGAATTACCGCGGCTGCTGGCACCAGACTTGCCCTCCAATAGATACTCGTTAAAGGATTTAAAGTGTACTCATTCCGATTACGGGGCCTCGGATGAGTCCCGTATCGTTATTTTTCGTCACTACCTCCCCGTGCCGGGAGTGGGTAATTTGCGCGCCTGCTGCCTTCCTTGGATGTGGTAGCCGTTTCTCAGGCTCCCTCTCCGGAATCGAACCCTGATTCCCCGTTACCCGTTACAACCATGGTAGGCGCAGAACCTACCATCGACAGTTGATAAGGCAGACATTTGAAAGATGCGTCGCCGGTACGAGGACCGTGCGATCAGCCCAAAGTTATTCAGAGTCACCAAGGCAAACGGACCGGACGAGCCGACCGATTGGTTTTGATCTAATAAAAGCGTCCCTTCCATCTCTGGTCGGGACTCTGTTTGCATGTATTAGCTCTAGAATTACCACAGTTATCCAAGTAACGTGGGTACGATCTAAGGAACCATAACTGATTTAATGAGCCATTCGCGGTTTCACCTTAATGCGGCTTGTACTGAGACATGCATGGCTTAATCTTTGAGACAAGCATATGACTACTGGCAGGATCAACCAGGGAGCTGCGTCAACTAGAGCTGAGCAGCCGGCCGCCCGGGAGTGTGTCCCGGGGGCCCGCGCGAACACGCAAGCGTCCGCTCAATCATTCTGCAAACAGGAGGAGGCTGAGCTCCCCTGCACAATACACCTCGAAACCCTCTCAGGTCCCGGCGGCGCGCAGCGCCGTCCCAAGTACTTGGTCGGGTTCGAGAGAGGCGCAATCGCCCGGAGTTAGGCGAGTAGACGCTTTCGGTGCGACCACCCGTGCTCCCAACTGAGCTTGCCGCTGCCGACAGAGGCCCGGGAGCGTGCTGTCGTGGCATTGCCGGCGGGAGACAACACGCGCCACCTACGGTGACCGGCAGCTCCAACGCCAGCGCCACAGAAGGACAAAAGCCCCACTTGGGTGCCGAAGCGAACTCTCCCAGCACAGCGCACGCGCCAACACATCCGCACAGCTGCGATACAAACCACCAGCGAGAACCGCTGGGGCGACCGAGCAGCAGACGGCGTCGCGGCGCCGAGCGCCGGGCGGCGGCGCATCCTCAACGCACACAGTCCTCAATCGGACCAGCACACTGAAGATGTCCACCGCGCTTCGCACCGGGCCCGCGAGGACCTACTTTGGCCGCACGGCGCCGCGCGCAGGGTGCGCCGGCGCGCAGCTGCGACGCCTGCCGCGTCCGTCGGCCGGCGCGCCTGCCACTGGCCGCCCCCACCAGCCGGCTGTAGCGCGTGCGCCCACGCACCGCGCGGCCAGCACGCCGGGAGGCGCCCCCTCACCGGCCGGGGACGGTCCCACCCAGCCACCGCCGCGTATCGCTTCACACCCAGATGCCGTTCAGTTTCGTCGGCATGGTGGGTATCGCTGGAACAACCGGTTCGTACCTCAACCTATCGTCGCCATCACCGATTCACCCCTAGCGAGAACAACCGCACCACAACAGGTTACCATTTGTTCATTTGCGTAACTTCACCAGAAAACGCAGGCGTCCATCGCCATTTGCAACTTCAACGATTATTGCATGCCTGTGTCAGGTGTCACGCCACACTACGTCTGCCCACATACACGCAACAAAATGTGCACGCCTAGACAATACGTGGAAGGTGGCCCCCGTACGTATGCGATGTCCATTGCTCGAACGACTGTCAACCGGCCTCTGTAGCATGTCGCAGATATGGAACGCGGTGCACCATGCCATCACGGTGTGTGAGGAGAGACGACTAGGTCCGAATACATCAACAGACAGCTCATGCTGATCGCCATCCACGGCGTCCGTTCCTCCCACACGTCTCTATGGCGTACCACACTGCAATCCAGCTCTCATAGGGAGACGACACGTAGCTGCGTGCACAATATTTGCACTGTATGGTCCGCCGTTTTTGGGCGCAGTCGTTGTACGGTCACACATGTGCCACGATGTATCATTCGGTACATAAGGACGAATGTGCAGTACAGATTGTGGTTTACGCGTACGACATTAGCGGACGGTTGACACAGGCCGCACCACAACGTAGCCTGAGTACGTCGCATGCGAAGGGCATTGAACATGCAAACTTCTCACCAACCAGCTTGCGAAGGCAGGGGGGCAAGGTGGGGACGTGGGGAGGGGCGGCATGTACGTCCTGCTGCCATCCACATTACAGTGTACAGCAGGAGCATGTGGAAAGTCAGCAAGACTTGCAAGGTGTTTAACATGAAGCGATACACAGGGGAGCGGGCAGTGCGAGTAGCGAACTATATTGCGAGGGTTGCGGGTGGGCAACACTACACTAATTGAACGAGTCGTATAACAATTACAGAGCAGGTTTAGGCGACAACATGGGTTACGTTAGGGGACAACGTGGGTTACGTTAGGGGACAACGTGGGTTACTTTAGGGGACAACGTGGGTTAGGTTAAGGCACAACGTGGGTTAGGTTAAGGCACAACGTGGGTTAGGTTAAGGCACAACGTGGGTTAGGTTAAGGCACAACGTGGGTTAGGTTAAGGCACAACGTGGGTTAGGTTAAGGCACAACGTGGGTTAGGTTAAGGCACAACATGGGTTAGGTTAAGGCACAACATGGGTTAGGTTAAGGCACAACATGGGTTAGGTTAAGGCACAACATGGGTTAGGTTAAGGCACAACGTGGGTTAGGTTAAGGCACAACGTGGGTTAGGTTAAGGCACAACGTGGGTTAGGTTAAGGCACAACATGGGTTAGGTTAAGGCACAACATGGGTTAGGTTAAGGCACAACATGGGTTAGGTTAAGGCACAACATGGGTTAGGTTAAGGCACAACATGGGTTAGGTTAAGGCACAACATGGGTTAGGTTAAGGCACAACATGGGTTAGGTTAAGGCACAACATGGGTTAGGTTAAGGCACAACGTGGGTTAGGTTAAGGCACAACGTGGGTTAGGTTAAGGCACAACATGGGTTAGGTTAAGGCACAACATGGGTTAGGTTAAGGCACAACATGGGTTAGGTTAAGGCACAACATGGGTTAGGTTAAGGCACAACATGGGTTAGGTTAAGGCACAACATGGGTTAGGTTAAGGTACAACATGGGTTAGGTTAAGGTACAACATGGGTTAGGTTAAGGTACAACATGGGTTAGGTTAAGGTACAACATGGGTTAGGTTAAGGTACAACATGGGTTAGGTTAAGGTACAACATGGGTTAGGTTAAGGTACAACATGGGTTAGGTTAAGGTACAACATGGGTTAGGTTAAGGTACAACATGGGTTAGGTTAAGGTACAACATGGGTTAGGTTAAGGTACAACATAGGTTAGGTTAAGGTACAACATAGGTTAGGTTAAGGTACAACATAGGTTAGGTTAAGGTACAACATAGGTTAGGTTAAGGTACAACATAGGTTAGGTTAAGGTACAACATAGGTTAGGTTAAGGTACAACATAGGTTAGGTTAAGGTACAACATAGGTTAGGTTAAGGTACAACATAGGTTAGGTTAAGGTACAACATAGGTTAGGTTAAGGTACAACATAGGTTAGGTTAAGGTACAACATAGGTTAGGTTAAGGTACAACATAGGTTAGGTTAAGGTACAACATAGGTTAGGTTAGGTTAGGTTAGGTTACACGTTGTTGTAAGGAAAGGTGTAGGGGGGGGGGGGCGGGGGCGGCAGGTTCGTTGATAGTGATTATAGTAAGTGAATGCTTGTGACATGATCAGATTTGTCACGTCAGGATGCACCTTTGGCTTATTAGAGGCGGCGCTCCAATTCTATGCTTGTGTGAGACCTGTGTCTTTGACTCATGTCATTGTTTGTGCGCTGTGACAGGAGGTACTATTGTGATGTTGGGTGCACCGTTGTATAGGACATGTGTGGGTGTTGGTGCCTGGTCTGCGCAATGGTGGATGTCGAAAGGCTGGGATATTGTATTTTCCGCATGGACCTCCTGGTCTGGTTGTGATAGTGTGGATTGTGTAATGTGGCGGAGAAGATGCACTGGATGTTGTTCCATGCTGGTGCTTACATATTGTATGTGCGCCTGTTAGAAGCAGAGAGTGGTGCGTGATCAGAGTGTCTGGCTGACGTGTGGTTCCCATTGTGGGCAGACTCTTTCAGCATGTATACGGACAGTTGTGTATATTTGCTGTAGTTT
>NW_025729225.1:210000-215000 GCF_021461385.2 Schistocerca piceifrons
CGCACGCCTTCGGCTCGCCCCACCGGCAGGACGTCCCACGATACATGCCAGTTAAACACCGACGGGCGGTGAACCAACAGCGTGGGACACAAATCCAACTACGAGCTTTTTAACCGCAACAACTTTAATATACGCTATTGGAGCTGGAATTACCGCGGCTGCTGGCACCAGACTTGCCCTCCAATAGATACTCGTTAAAGGATTTAAAGTGTACTCATTCCGATTACGGGGCCTCGGATGAGTCCCGTATCGTTATTTTTCGTCACTACCTCCCCGTGCCGGGAGTGGGTAATTTGCGCGCCTGCTGCCTTCCTTGGATGTGGTAGCCGTTTCTCAGGCTCCCTCTCCGGAATCGAACCCTGATTCCCCGTTACCCGTTACAACCATGGTAGGCGCAGAACCTACCATCGACAGTTGATAAGGCAGACATTTGAAAGATGCGTCGCCGGTACGAGGACCGTGCGATCAGCCCAAAGTTATTCAGAGTCACCAAGGCAAACGGACCGGACGAGCCGACCGATTGGTTTTGATCTAATAAAAGCGTCCCTTCCATCTCTGGTCGGGACTCTGTTTGCATGTATTAGCTCTAGAATTACCACAGTTATCCAAGTAACGTGGGTACGATCTAAGGAACCATAACTGATTTAATGAGCCATTCGCGGTTTCACCTTAATGCGGCTTGTACTGAGACATGCATGGCTTAATCTTTGAGACAAGCATATGACTACTGGCAGGATCAACCAGGGAGCTGCGTCAACTAGAGCTGAGCAGCCGGCCGCCCGGGAGTGTGTCCCGGGGGCCCGCGCGAACACGCAAGCGTCCGCTCAATCATTCTGCAAACAGGAGGAGGCTGAGCTCCCCTGCACAATACACCTCGAAACCCTCTCAGGTCCCGGCGGCGCGCAGCGCCGTCCCAAGTACTTGGTCGGGTTCGAGAGAGGCGCAATCGCCCGGAGTTAGGCGAGTAGACGCTTTCGGTGCGACCACCCGTGCTCCCAACTGAGCTTGCCGCTGCCGACAGAGGCCCGGGAGCGTGCTGTCGTGGCATTGCCGGCGGGAGACAACACGCGCCACCTACGGTGACCGGCAGCTCCAACGCCAGCGCCACAGAAGGACAAAAGCCCCACTTGGGTGCCGAAGCGAACTCTCCCAGCACAGCGCACGCGCCAACACATCCGCACAGCTGCGATACAAACCACCAGCGAGAACCGCTGGGGCGACCGAGCAGCAGACGGCGTCGCGGCGCCGAGCGCCGGGCGGCGGCGCATCCTCAACGCACACAGTCCTCAATCGGACCAGCACACTGAAGATGTCCACCGCGCTTCGCACCGGGCCCGCGAGGACCTACTTTGGCCGCACGGCGCCGCGCGCAGGGTGCGCCGGCGCGCAGCTGCGACGCCTGCCGCGTCCGTCGGCCGGCGCGCCTGCCACTGGCCGCCCCCACCAGCCGGCTGTAGCGCGTGCGCCCACGCACCGCGCGGCCAGCACGCCGGGAGGCGCCCCCTCACCGGCCGGGGACGGTCCCACCCAGCCACCGCCGCGTATCGCTTCACACCCAGATGCCGTTCAGTTTCGTCGGCATGGTGGGTATCGCTGGAACAACCGGTTCGTACCTCAACCTATCGTCGCCATCACCGATTCACCCCTAGCGAGAACAACCGCACCACAACAGGTTACCATTTGTTCATTTGCGTAACTTCACCAGAAAACGCAGGCGTCCATCGCCATTTGCAACTTCAACGATTATTGCATGCCTGTGTCAGGTGTCACGCCACACTACGTCTGCCCACATACACGCAACAAAATGTGCACGCCTAGACAATACGTGGAAGGTGGCCCCCGTACGTATGCGATGTCCATTGCTCGAACGACTGTCAACCGGCCTCTGTAGCATGTCGCAGATATGGAACGCGGTGCACCATGCCATCACGGTGTGTGAGGAGAGACGACTAGGTCCGAATACATCAACAGACAGCTCATGCTGATCGCCATCCACGGCGTCCGTTCCTCCCACACGTCTCTATGGCGTACCACACTGCAATCCAGCTCTCATAGGGAGACGACACGTAGCTGCGTGCACAATATTTGCACTGTATGGTCCGCCGTTTTTGGGCGCAGTCGTTGTACGGTCACACATGTGCCACGATGTATCATTCGGTACATAAGGACGAATGTGCAGTACAGATTGTGGTTTACGCGTACGACATTAGCGGACGGTTGACACAGGCCGCACCACAACGTAGCCTGAGTACGTCGCATGCGAAGGGCATTGAACATGCAAACTTCTCACCAACCAGCTTGCGAAGGCAGGGGGGCAAGGTGGGGACGTGGGGAGGGGCGGCATGTACGTCCTGCTGCCATCCACATTACAGTGTACAGCAGGAGCATGTGGAAAGTCAGCAAGACTTGCAAGGTGTTTAACATGAAGCGATACACAGGGGAGCGGGCAGTGCGAGTAGCGAACTATATTGCGAGGGTTGCGGGTGGGCAACACTACACTAATTGAACGAGTCGTATAACAATTACAGAGCAGGTTTAGGCGACAACATGGGTTACGTTAGGGGACAACGTGGGTTACGTTAGGGGACAACGTGGGTTACTTTAGGGGACAACGTGGGTTAGGTTAAGGCACAACGTGGGTTAGGTTAAGGCACAACGTGGGTTAGGTTAAGGCACAACGTGGGTTAGGTTAAGGCACAACGTGGGTTAGGTTAAGGCACAACGTGGGTTAGGTTAAGGCACAACATGGGTTAGGTTAAGGCACAACATGGGTTAGGTTAAGGCACAACATGGGTTAGGTTAAGGCACAACATGGGTTAGGTTAAGGCACAACGTGGGTTAGGTTAAGGCACAACGTGGGTTAGGTTAAGGCACAACGTGGGTTAGGTTAAGGCACAACATGGGTTAGGTTAAGGCACAACATGGGTTAGGTTAAGGCACAACATGGGTTAGGTTAAGGCACAACATGGGTTAGGTTAAGGCACAACATGGGTTAGGTTAAGGCACAACATGGGTTAGGTTAAGGCACAACATGGGTTAGGTTAAGGCACAACGTGGGTTAGGTTAAGGCACAACGTGGGTTAGGTTAAGGCACAACATGGGTTAGGTTAAGGCACAACATGGGTTAGGTTAAGGCACAACATGGGTTAGGTTAAGGCACAACATGGGTTAGGTTAAGGCACAACATGGGTTAGGTTAAGGCACAACATGGGTTAGGTTAAGGTACAACATGGGTTAGGTTAAGGTACAACATGGGTTAGGTTAAGGTACAACATGGGTTAGGTTAAGGTACAACATGGGTTAGGTTAAGGTACAACATGGGTTAGGTTAAGGTACAACATGGGTTAGGTTAAGGTACAACATGGGTTAGGTTAAGGTACAACATGGGTTAGGTTAAGGTACAACATGGGTTAGGTTAAGGTACAACATAGGTTAGGTTAAGGTACAACATAGGTTAGGTTAAGGTACAACATAGGTTAGGTTAAGGTACAACATAGGTTAGGTTAAGGTACAACATAGGTTAGGTTAAGGTACAACATAGGTTAGGTTAAGGTACAACATAGGTTAGGTTAAGGTACAACATAGGTTAGGTTAAGGTACAACATAGGTTAGGTTAAGGTACAACATAGGTTAGGTTAAGGTACAACATAGGTTAGGTTAAGGTACAACATAGGTTAGGTTAAGGTACAACATAGGTTAGGTTAAGGTACAACATAGGTTAGGTTAAGGTACAACATAGGTTAGGTTAGGTTAGGTTAGGTTACACGTTGTTGTAAGGAAAGGTGTAGGGGGGGGGGGGGCGGGGGCGGCAGGTTCGTTGATAGTGATTATAGTAAGTGAATGCTTGTGACATGATCAGATTTGTCACGTCAGGATGCACCTTTGGCTTATTAGAGGCGGCGCTCCAATTCTATGCTTGTGTGAGACCTGTGTCTTTGACTCATGTCATTGTTTGTGCGCTGTGACAGGAGGTACTATTGTGATGTTGGGTGCACCGTTGTATAGGACATGTGTGGGTGTTGGTGCCTGGTCTGCGCAATGGTGGATGTCGAAAGGCTGGGATATTGTATTTTCCGCATGGACCTCCTGGTCTGGTTGTGATAGTGTGGATTGTGTAATGTGGCGGAGAAGATGCACTGGATGTTGTTCCATGCTGGTGCTTACATATTGTATGTGCGCCTGTTAGAAGCAGAGAGTGGTGCGTGATCAGAGTGTCTGGCTGACGTGTGGTTCCCATTGTGGGCAGACTCTTTCAGCATGTATACGGACAGTTGTGTATATTTGCTGTAGTTTGATGGCTCTGCATTGATTACTAATCAGCGCCGTGTGTACGGGTAATCTGGTTCCAGTCCAAAATGTTCCATCTGTGTACATTAGTGACAAAGACTCCCCCCATGCAGTGGGGCTCGGTCTGTTATAGCTCTTCCGCGTAATATATTTGCCCCACGTTTTTGCGACTGCGAGTGCGAGTGCAACGCGCATGGGGACCGACATGCTGATGGCTCGGTATCGGACGCCGTACAGTGAGCAACGCGATCGCGTCTCTCGCTCGTAAGTGGTACAGGTCGCGGCTCATGTATAGGGACAGCGGGAATGTCGCATATTGGAAATAACTCTTCATGAAACGCAAGTTATAGGGGTGGATTGCACTTTACGAGTGCGGGAAACTTCCGCCGTTCATCCGCTGGAGGTGCGCGTGTGGCGGTTGGGGTGGTGCACGAACGGGTGCGGGTGGAGTCATTGCCGGTCCACGGCTTCGTGCGGCAGAGCCACTGGAGATTGGGTGCTATGGTCGACAGAGGCTGCAGGCTTTGTGGGTGGCGTCGAAAGGCGGGCACTGTGGCGCCATCGCTGTCTTAATCGGCTTGGCGTCGCATAGATGGCGGTATCGTCGTTGGAGGAGGTCATGTTGCGGGAGACCTACAGATGGCGGTATGTTTTGTGGTGCGGACGTAGTGTTGTCCGATGCGCATAGATGGCGGTATTGCATGTGGTGTCGC
>NW_025729225.1:222500-225000 GCF_021461385.2 Schistocerca piceifrons
TTTGAGACAAGCATATGACTACTGGCAGGATCAACCAGGGAGCTGCGTCAACTAGAGCTGAGCAGCCGGCCGCCCGGGAGTGTGTCCCGGGGGCCCGCGCGAACACGCAAGCGTCCGCTCAATCATTCTGCAAACAGGAGGAGGCTGAGCTCCCCTGCACAATACACCTCGAAACCCTCTCAGGTCCCGGCGGCGCGCAGCGCCGTCCCAAGTACTTGGTCGGGTTCGAGAGAGGCGCAATCGCCCGGAGTTAGGCGAGTAGACGCTTTCGGTGCGACCACCCGTGCTCCCAACTGAGCTTGCCGCTGCCGACAGAGGCCCGGGAGCGTGCTGTCGTGGCATTGCCGGCGGGAGACAACACGCGCCACCTACGGTGACCGGCAGCTCCAACGCCAGCGCCACAGAAGGACAAAAGCCCCACTTGGGTGCCGAAGCGAACTCTCCCAGCACAGCGCACGCGCCAACACATCCGCACAGCTGCGATACAAACCACCAGCGAGAACCGCTGGGGCGACCGAGCAGCAGACGGCGTCGCGGCGCCGAGCGCCGGGCGGCGGCGCATCCTCAACGCACACAGTCCTCAATCGGACCAGCACACTGAAGATGTCCACCGCGCTTCGCACCGGGCCCGCGAGGACCTACTTTGGCCGCACGGCGCCGCGCGCAGGGTGCGCCGGCGCGCAGCTGCGACGCCTGCCGCGTCCGTCGGCCGGCGCGCCTGCCACTGGCCGCCCCCACCAGCCGGCTGTAGCGCGTGCGCCCACGCACCGCGCGGCCAGCACGCCGGGAGGCGCCCCCTCACCGGCCGGGGACGGTCCCACCCAGCCACCGCCGCGTATCGCTTCACACCCAGATGCCGTTCAGTTTCGTCGGCATGGTGGGTATCGCTGGAACAACCGGTTCGTACCTCAACCTATCGTCGCCATCACCGATTCACCCCTAGCGAGAACAACCGCACCACAACAGGTTACCATTTGTTCATTTGCGTAACTTCACCAGAAAACGCAGGCGTCCATCGCCATTTGCAACTTCAACGATTATTGCATGCCTGTGTCAGGTGTCACGCCACACTACGTCTGCCCACATACACGCAACAAAATGTGCACGCCTAGACAATACGTGGAAGGTGGCCCCCGTACGTATGCGATGTCCATTGCTCGAACGACTGTCAACCGGCCTCTGTAGCATGTCGCAGATATGGAACGCGGTGCACCATGCCATCACGGTGTGTGAGGAGAGACGACTAGGTCCGAATACATCAACAGACAGCTCATGCTGATCGCCATCCACGGCGTCCGTTCCTCCCACACGTCTCTATGGCGTACCACACTGCAATCCAGCTCTCATAGGGAGACGACACGTAGCTGCGTGCACAATATTTGCACTGTATGGTCCGCCGTTTTTGGGCGCAGTCGTTGTACGGTCACACATGTGCCACGATGTATCATTCGGTACATAAGGACGAATGTGCAGTACAGATTGTGGTTTACGCGTACGACATTAGCGGACGGTTGACACAGGCCGCACCACAACGTAGCCTGAGTACGTCGCATGCGAAGGGCATTGAACATGCAAACTTCTCACCAACCAGCTTGCGAAGGCAGGGGGGCAAGGTGGGGACGTGGGGAGGGGCGGCATGTACGTCCTGCTGCCATCCACATTACAGTGTACAGCAGGAGCATGTGGAAAGTCAGCAAGACTTGCAAGGTGTTTAACATGAAGCGATACACAGGGGAGCGGGCAGTGCGAGTAGCGAACTATATTGCGAGGGTTGCGGGTGGGCAACACTACACTAATTGAACGAGTCGTATAACAATTACAGAGCAGGTTTAGGCGACAACATGGGTTACGTTAGGGGACAACGTGGGTTACGTTAGGGGACAACGTGGGTTACTTTAGGGGACAACGTGGGTTAGGTTAAGGCACAACGTGGGTTAGGTTAAGGCACAACGTGGGTTAGGTTAAGGCACAACGTGGGTTAGGTTAAGGCACAACGTGGGTTAGGTTAAGGCACAACGTGGGTTAGGTTAAGGCACAACGTGGGTTAGGTTAAGGCACAACATGGGTTAGGTTAAGGCACAACATGGGTTAGGTTAAGGCACAACATGGGTTAGGTTAAGGCACAACGTGGGTTAGGTTAAGGCACAACGTGGGTTAGGTTAAGGCACAACGTGGGTTAGGTTAAGGCACAACGTGGGTTAGGTTAAGGCACAACATGGGTTAGGTTAAGGCACAACATGGGTTAGGTTAAGGCACAACATGGGTTAGGTTAAGGCACAACATGGGTTAGGTTAAGGCACAACATGGGTTAGGTTAAGGCACAACATGGGTTAGGTTAAGGCACAACATGGGTTAGGTTAAGGCACAACATGGGTTAGGTTAAGGCACAACGTGGGTTAGGTTAAGGCACAACGTGGGTTAGGTTAAGGCACAACGTGGGTTAGGTTAAGGCACAACGTGGGTTAGGTTAAGGCACAACATGGGTTAGGTTAAGGCACAA
>NW_025729225.1:230000-232500 GCF_021461385.2 Schistocerca piceifrons
GCTGGCCCTATCTTCTTCAGCGCCAGGAGACGGGACCGACGGAGGGTCGGACCCATCCATCGGCAAGATGGAATGCCGAGGCCCCCCTGGGCAACAGGAGCGTGGAAGTATCCCAGGGGGGTGTCCGCCGGAAGGCGGAACCATCTCCTGACGGCGGCCCGGATGGTAACGTCGGCCGACTTCAATGCACCCACCCGGGTGCGGCTGAGGGCCAGCCCGTGGTACAGGCCAGGGAGAAGTACGGTGGTGAGAGCGTGGAGGCGCTGTTGCGGCTTCAGCGGAGCTCGGGAGATGACGTCAAGCTGCTCCACCAGGTGGCTACGTGGATTGAAGACACAGCGACCCGCCGTGGAAAATTGCAGCCCCAGGTACCGGAAGGTTTCACCCACACGCAGGGCAGGCATGGTGGTATTGCCTGCTGTGAAGGTGACATTGCTGTCCACCTTCACCTTCTTCTCGCGCCCTGACGCGACTAAGGCGAGGGTGAAACACTTCCGGGCGTTGATCTGCAGCCCCAGGTGGGCGAGGGCTGCGGTAGCTGCGTCGATGAGGGACTGCAAGCCCCTCGGGGTCGCTGCAAACAGCAAGACGTCATCTGCAAAGGCCGCAGCGTTGACTCTGCGACCGAGGATCCGAGCTCCGATGTGGGAGGGCAGTTGGCCTAAAACGTAGTCCACCGCAAAGTTGAACAGGAGGGGGGAGAGGGGATCGCCCTGGCGAACGCCCCGTGCTGGCTGCACAGACACGCCCACGCCGGCGCCGTCCGCTATCACTGTCGTGCTGCCCTCGTAGCACCGCTCGACATATTCGACAAAGCAATCCGGCAGGCCATGCGCCTTCAGCACGGGGCGAAGGGCAGCATGATCTACCGAATCGAATGCCTTAGATACGTCGATCGACGCCACAAAGACAGAGCGGCAGGAGCGAACTGCGTCGGTGAGAGCAGTGTCCAAGATGAAGGTATTTTCCAACATCCCATCCCGAGGGATGAATGCCCGCTGACGTTCGTCCACAGCACATGCGCGCATCAGGCGTGACGCGAGAACCTTGTGAAAGGTCCGCGCCAACACCGAGCAGACCGTAATGGGGCGAAAGTCAGCGGGGGATGTTGGTGCAGCCGTTTTCGGGAGAAGGGACGTCCGCGCGCGAAGCAGGCGTTCCGGAAGGGCGCGGGCCAGAAGGAAGAGATTCATCACTTTCACCAGGACTTCGTGCGGCAGGCGCCGCAACTCCGCTGGGGTAAGGCCGTCCGGCCCGGCTGCTGATCCCCTGGGCGGCAACGCGGCGGCGACCTCCTCATGTGTGACCGGCCCCCAAATGCACTCAAGAGCGACAGGCTCTGAGTGCGGGAGGAGGCGGTCACGAATGAAGCCCGCGGTGGAGATGGGCTTCTTGGTGAAGAGGTCCGCCCAGAAGTCCAGCAGACCAGGGATGGCAGGTGGCGGCTGGAGCAGGGTGCCATCCAAGAGGCCGCGCACGCAACGTGCACGCGACCGTCGGAAGGCATCCTGCGTTCTCGCGTACTCCCAGCGGCGCCGCTTGCGCTTCTGCGTCGGCGGCGCTGCAGGCGGCCGCTTCGATGGTTGGCGCGGCCGCTGTGTCCTGGTGATCGATCTCTCCCCTCTGGACCCGACCGACGCAAGGGCATCCGGGAGCATGCCCAGGATGACATCGGGCGGCGTGCCCCGCCCCAGACCTATGACACGATCCAGGGCAGAGAAACGCTGGGCGGAAGCGGGTAGCCCCGCCAGATGCTCCCAGATGGCGGCGTCAGTCGGCCCCTCCGGCGGCGGCCCGGTGGTGTCGGCCGCGAAGTCCTCGGCTGCGTCGACGGGCGGCGCAGCGGCCTCGCCCGCGTCAGGCAGCGGGCTCGCTACTCCCCGGCGGGACGCCGGCTCTTCCCCCCCGACCGATCTCAAGCGCCTCCATGAATTGGCGGACAAGCTGCTTGTGGGCAGCTTGCCGCCGTCGGCACTTGATTGCCTCAAGCGTTCGGTCGGGGAACATCCTGATGAGTTCTTGATTTACAAAGAAGAACCGGGCGTCCCTCTCGAGGAACAGTTCGGCCTCTGCCTTGGCGAGCGACAGGACTTCTTCCTCCGTCCACCTCGCGCGATGCCTCTCCGTGACGATCTCCGCGTTGGCGGCCGCAAGGTGTTGGCGGCGGCGATGGACCCCGAGACCGTTCTTGGTGGTGAAGCTGCGGTGGCACTCACTACAGGTATACATAGCTGCAAAAGTTACAAAATTTTCGGCACGGCCGGTTGGCCGGCTAGGTGCTGGGGAAGTTGGGGTGGCACCTTCAGCGGAAGGGCCACCACTTTTTCTCTGAATACTGCCCCCAACTAACAAAGGGATAGTGCGAGGGGGGGCTGGTAACCCCCCCAAGCCCCTGGTGCGGTCTTCCACTCTGCGAAAATCAGCGGGCCCACGAGAAGGGGAGAAGACCGCAGGAGAGGAGAGGCTAAGAGGGCTAAGCCCATGTATTGCGCACCGCCGG
>NW_025729225.1:237500-240000 GCF_021461385.2 Schistocerca piceifrons
TCTAAGGAACCATAACTGATTTAATGAGCCATTCGCGGTTTCACCTTAATGCGGCTTGTACTGAGACATGCATGGCTTAATCTTTGAGACAAGCATATGACTACTGGCAGGATCAACCAGGGAGCTGCGTCAACTAGAGCTGAGCAGCCGGCCGCCCGGGAGTGTGTCCCGGGGGCCCGCGCGAACACGCAAGCGTCCGCTCAATCATTCTGCAAACAGGAGGAGGCTGAGCTCCCCTGCACAATACACCTCGAAACCCTCTCAGGTCCCGGCGGCGCGCAGCGCCGTCCCAAGTACTTGGTCGGGTTCGAGAGAGGCGCAATCGCCCGGAGTTAGGCGAGTAGACGCTTTCGGTGCGACCACCCGTGCTCCCAACTGAGCTTGCCGCTGCCGACAGAGGCCCGGGAGCGTGCTGTCGTGGCATTGCCGGCGGGAGACAACACGCGCCACCTACGGTGACCGGCAGCTCCAACGCCAGCGCCACAGAAGGACAAAAGCCCCACTTGGGTGCCGAAGCGAACTCTCCCAGCACAGCGCACGCGCCAACACATCCGCACAGCTGCGATACAAACCACCAGCGAGAACCGCTGGGGCGACCGAGCAGCAGACGGCGTCGCGGCGCCGAGCGCCGGGCGGCGGCGCATCCTCAACGCACACAGTCCTCAATCGGACCAGCACACTGAAGATGTCCACCGCGCTTCGCACCGGGCCCGCGAGGACCTACTTTGGCCGCACGGCGCCGCGCGCAGGGTGCGCCGGCGCGCAGCTGCGACGCCTGCCGCGTCCGTCGGCCGGCGCGCCTGCCACTGGCCGCCCCCACCAGCCGGCTGTAGCGCGTGCGCCCACGCACCGCGCGGCCAGCACGCCGGGAGGCGCCCCCTCACCGGCCGGGGACGGTCCCACCCAGCCACCGCCGCGTATCGCTTCACACCCAGATGCCGTTCAGTTTCGTCGGCATGGTGGGTATCGCTGGAACAACCGGTTCGTACCTCAACCTATCGTCGCCATCACCGATTCACCCCTAGCGAGAACAACCGCACCACAACAGGTTACCATTTGTTCATTTGCGTAACTTCACCAGAAAACGCAGGCGTCCATCGCCATTTGCAACTTCAACGATTATTGCATGCCTGTGTCAGGTGTCACGCCACACTACGTCTGCCCACATACACGCAACAAAATGTGCACGCCTAGACAATACGTGGAAGGTGGCCCCCGTACGTATGCGATGTCCATTGCTCGAACGACTGTCAACCGGCCTCTGTAGCATGTCGCAGATATGGAACGCGGTGCACCATGCCATCACGGTGTGTGAGGAGAGACGACTAGGTCCGAATACATCAACAGACAGCTCATGCTGATCGCCATCCACGGCGTCCGTTCCTCCCACACGTCTCTATGGCGTACCACACTGCAATCCAGCTCTCATAGGGAGACGACACGTAGCTGCGTGCACAATATTTGCACTGTATGGTCCGCCGTTTTTGGGCGCAGTCGTTGTACGGTCACACATGTGCCACGATGTATCATTCGGTACATAAGGACGAATGTGCAGTACAGATTGTGGTTTACGCGTACGACATTAGCGGACGGTTGACACAGGCCGCACCACAACGTAGCCTGAGTACGTCGCATGCGAAGGGCATTGAACATGCAAACTTCTCACCAACCAGCTTGCGAAGGCAGGGGGGCAAGGTGGGGACGTGGGGAGGGGCGGCATGTACGTCCTGCTGCCATCCACATTACAGTGTACAGCAGGAGCATGTGGAAAGTCAGCAAGACTTGCAAGGTGTTTAACATGAAGCGATACACAGGGGAGCGGGCAGTGCGAGTAGCGAACTATATTGCGAGGGTTGCGGGTGGGCAACACTACACTAATTGAACGAGTCGTATAACAATTACAGAGCAGGTTTAGGCGACAACATGGGTTACGTTAGGGGACAACGTGGGTTACGTTAGGGGACAACGTGGGTTACTTTAGGGGACAACGTGGGTTAGGTTAAGGCACAACGTGGGTTAGGTTAAGGCACAACGTGGGTTAGGTTAAGGCACAACGTGGGTTAGGTTAAGGCACAACGTGGGTTAGGTTAAGGCACAACGTGGGTTAGGTTAAGGCACAACGTGGGTTAGGTTAAGGCACAACGTGGGTTAGGTTAAGGCACAACATGGGTTAGGTTAAGGCACAACATGGGTTAGGTTAAGGCACAACATGGGTTAGGTTAAGGCACAACGTGGGTTAGGTTAAGGCACAACGTGGGTTAGGTTAAGGCACAACGTGGGTTAGGTTAAGGCACAACATGGGTTAGGTTAAGGCACAACATGGGTTAGGTTAAGGCACAACATGGGTTAGGTTAAGGCACAACATGGGTTAGGTTAAGGCACAACATGGGTTAGGTTAAGGCACAACATGGGTTAGGTTAAGGCACAACATGGGTTAGGTTAAGGCACAACATGGGTTAGGTTAAGGCACAACGTGGGTTAGGTTAAGGCACAACGTGGG
>NW_025729225.1:250000-252500 GCF_021461385.2 Schistocerca piceifrons
CCCGCGAGGACCTACTTTGGCCGCACGGCGCCGCGCGCAGGGTGCGCCGGCGCGCAGCTGCGACGCCTGCCGCGTCCGTCGGCCGGCGCGCCTGCCACTGGCCGCCCCCACCAGCCGGCTGTAGCGCGTGCGCCCACGCACCGCGCGGCCAGCACGCCGGGAGGCGCCCCCTCACCGGCCGGGGACGGTCCCACCCAGCCACCGCCGCGTATCGCTTCACACCCAGATGCCGTTCAGTTTCGTCGGCATGGTGGGTATCGCTGGAACAACCGGTTCGTACCTCAACCTATCGTCGCCATCACCGATTCACCCCTAGCGAGAACAACCGCACCACAACAGGTTACCATTTGTTCATTTGCGTAACTTCACCAGAAAACGCAGGCGTCCATCGCCATTTGCAACTTCAACGATTATTGCATGCCTGTGTCAGGTGTCACGCCACACTACGTCTGCCCACATACACGCAACAAAATGTGCACGCCTAGACAATACGTGGAAGGTGGCCCCCGTACGTATGCGATGTCCATTGCTCGAACGACTGTCAACCGGCCTCTGTAGCATGTCGCAGATATGGAACGCGGTGCACCATGCCATCACGGTGTGTGAGGAGAGACGACTAGGTCCGAATACATCAACAGACAGCTCATGCTGATCGCCATCCACGGCGTCCGTTCCTCCCACACGTCTCTATGGCGTACCACACTGCAATCCAGCTCTCATAGGGAGACGACACGTAGCTGCGTGCACAATATTTGCACTGTATGGTCCGCCGTTTTTGGGCGCAGTCGTTGTACGGTCACACATGTGCCACGATGTATCATTCGGTACATAAGGACGAATGTGCAGTACAGATTGTGGTTTACGCGTACGACATTAGCGGACGGTTGACACAGGCCGCACCACAACGTAGCCTGAGTACGTCGCATGCGAAGGGCATTGAACATGCAAACTTCTCACCAACCAGCTTGCGAAGGCAGGGGGGCAAGGTGGGGACGTGGGGAGGGGCGGCATGTACGTCCTGCTGCCATCCACATTACAGTGTACAGCAGGAGCATGTGGAAAGTCAGCAAGACTTGCAAGGTGTTTAACATGAAGCGATACACAGGGGAGCGGGCAGTGCGAGTAGCGAACTATATTGCGAGGGTTGCGGGTGGGCAACACTACACTAATTGAACGAGTCGTATAACAATTACAGAGCAGGTTTAGGCGACAACATGGGTTACGTTAGGGGACAACGTGGGTTACGTTAGGGGACAACGTGGGTTACTTTAGGGGACAACGTGGGTTAGGTTAAGGCACAACGTGGGTTAGGTTAAGGCACAACGTGGGTTAGGTTAAGGCACAACGTGGGTTAGGTTAAGGCACAACGTGGGTTAGGTTAAGGCACAACGTGGGTTAGGTTAAGGCACAACGTGGGTTAGGTTAAGGCACAACATGGGTTAGGTTAAGGCACAACATGGGTTAGGTTAAGGCACAACATGGGTTAGGTTAAGGCACAACATGGGTTAGGTTAAGGCACAACGTGGGTTAGGTTAAGGCACAACGTGGGTTAGGTTAAGGCACAACGTGGGTTAGGTTAAGGCACAACGTGGGTTAGGTTAAGGCACAACATGGGTTAGGTTAAGGCACAACATGGGTTAGGTTAAGGCACAACATGGGTTAGGTTAAGGCACAACATGGGTTAGGTTAAGGCACAACATGGGTTAGGTTAAGGCACAACATGGGTTAGGTTAAGGCACAACATGGGTTAGGTTAAGGCACAACGTGGGTTAGGTTAAGGCACAACGTGGGTTAGGTTAAGGCACAACGTGGGTTAGGTTAAGGCACAACATGGGTTAGGTTAAGGCACAACATGGGTTAGGTTAAGGCACAACATGGGTTAGGTTAAGGCACAACATGGGTTAGGTTAAGGCACAACATGGGTTAGGTTAAGGTACAACATGGGTTAGGTTAAGGTACAACATGGGTTAGGTTAAGGTACAACATGGGTTAGGTTAAGGTACAACATGGGTTAGGTTAAGGTACAACATGGGTTAGGTTAAGGTACAACATGGGTTAGGTTAAGGTACAACATGGGTTAGGTTAAGGTACAACATGGGTTAGGTTAAGGTACAACATGGGTTAGGTTAAGGTACAACATGGGTTAGGTTAAGGTACAACATAGGTTAGGTTAAGGTACAACATAGGTTAGGTTAAGGTACAACATAGGTTAGGTTAAGGTACAACATAGGTTAGGTTAAGGTACAACATAGGTTAGGTTAAGGTACAACATAGGTTAGGTTAAGGTACAACATAGGTTAGGTTAAGGTACAACATAGGTTAGGTTAAGGTACAACATAGGTTAGGTTAAGGTACAACATAGGTTAGGTTAGGTTAGGTTAGGTTACACGTTGTTGTAAGGAAAGGTGTAGGGGGGGGGGGGCGGGGGCGGCAGGTTCGTTGATAGTGATTATAGTAAGTGAATGCTTGTGACATGATCAGATTTGTCACGTCAGGATGC
>NW_025729225.1:260000-265000 GCF_021461385.2 Schistocerca piceifrons
CCGAGTCATCGGAGGAACTGCGGCGGATCGCTGGCTGGCATCGTTTATGGTTAGAACTAGGGCGGTATCTGATCGCCTTCGAACCTCTAACTTTCGTTCTTGATTAATGAAAACATACTTGGCAAATGCTTTCGCTTCTGTTCGTCTTGCGACGATCCAAGAATTTCACCTCTAACGTCGCAATACGAATGCCCCCGCCTGTCCCTATTAATCATTACCTCGGGTTCCGAAAACCAACAAAATAGAACCGAGGTCCTATTCCATTATTCCATGCACACAGTATTCAGGCGGGCTTGCCTGCTTTAAGCACTCTAATTTGTTCAAAGTAAACGTGCCGGCCCACCGAGACACTCAATAAAGAGCACCCTGGTAGGATTTCAACGGGGTCCGCCTCGGGACGCACGAGCACGCACGAGGCGGTCGCACGCCTTCGGCTCGCCCCACCGGCAGGACGTCCCACGATACATGCCAGTTAAACACCGACGGGCGGTGAACCAACAGCGTGGGACACAAATCCAACTACGAGCTTTTTAACCGCAACAACTTTAATATACGCTATTGGAGCTGGAATTACCGCGGCTGCTGGCACCAGACTTGCCCTCCAATAGATACTCGTTAAAGGATTTAAAGTGTACTCATTCCGATTACGGGGCCTCGGATGAGTCCCGTATCGTTATTTTTCGTCACTACCTCCCCGTGCCGGGAGTGGGTAATTTGCGCGCCTGCTGCCTTCCTTGGATGTGGTAGCCGTTTCTCAGGCTCCCTCTCCGGAATCGAACCCTGATTCCCCGTTACCCGTTACAACCATGGTAGGCGCAGAACCTACCATCGACAGTTGATAAGGCAGACATTTGAAAGATGCGTCGCCGGTACGAGGACCGTGCGATCAGCCCAAAGTTATTCAGAGTCACCAAGGCAAACGGACCGGACGAGCCGACCGATTGGTTTTGATCTAATAAAAGCGTCCCTTCCATCTCTGGTCGGGACTCTGTTTGCATGTATTAGCTCTAGAATTACCACAGTTATCCAAGTAACGTGGGTACGATCTAAGGAACCATAACTGATTTAATGAGCCATTCGCGGTTTCACCTTAATGCGGCTTGTACTGAGACATGCATGGCTTAATCTTTGAGACAAGCATATGACTACTGGCAGGATCAACCAGGGAGCTGCGTCAACTAGAGCTGAGCAGCCGGCCGCCCGGGAGTGTGTCCCGGGGGCCCGCGCGAACACGCAAGCGTCCGCTCAATCATTCTGCAAACAGGAGGAGGCTGAGCTCCCCTGCACAATACACCTCGAAACCCTCTCAGGTCCCGGCGGCGCGCAGCGCCGTCCCAAGTACTTGGTCGGGTTCGAGAGAGGCGCAATCGCCCGGAGTTAGGCGAGTAGACGCTTTCGGTGCGACCACCCGTGCTCCCAACTGAGCTTGCCGCTGCCGACAGAGGCCCGGGAGCGTGCTGTCGTGGCATTGCCGGCGGGAGACAACACGCGCCACCTACGGTGACCGGCAGCTCCAACGCCAGCGCCACAGAAGGACAAAAGCCCCACTTGGGTGCCGAAGCGAACTCTCCCAGCACAGCGCACGCGCCAACACATCCGCACAGCTGCGATACAAACCACCAGCGAGAACCGCTGGGGCGACCGAGCAGCAGACGGCGTCGCGGCGCCGAGCGCCGGGCGGCGGCGCATCCTCAACGCACACAGTCCTCAATCGGACCAGCACACTGAAGATGTCCACCGCGCTTCGCACCGGGCCCGCGAGGACCTACTTTGGCCGCACGGCGCCGCGCGCAGGGTGCGCCGGCGCGCAGCTGCGACGCCTGCCGCGTCCGTCGGCCGGCGCGCCTGCCACTGGCCGCCCCCACCAGCCGGCTGTAGCGCGTGCGCCCACGCACCGCGCGGCCAGCACGCCGGGAGGCGCCCCCTCACCGGCCGGGGACGGTCCCACCCAGCCACCGCCGCGTATCGCTTCACACCCAGATGCCGTTCAGTTTCGTCGGCATGGTGGGTATCGCTGGAACAACCGGTTCGTACCTCAACCTATCGTCGCCATCACCGATTCACCCCTAGCGAGAACAACCGCACCACAACAGGTTACCATTTGTTCATTTGCGTAACTTCACCAGAAAACGCAGGCGTCCATCGCCATTTGCAACTTCAACGATTATTGCATGCCTGTGTCAGGTGTCACGCCACACTACGTCTGCCCACATACACGCAACAAAATGTGCACGCCTAGACAATACGTGGAAGGTGGCCCCCGTACGTATGCGATGTCCATTGCTCGAACGACTGTCAACCGGCCTCTGTAGCATGTCGCAGATATGGAACGCGGTGCACCATGCCATCACGGTGTGTGAGGAGAGACGACTAGGTCCGAATACATCAACAGACAGCTCATGCTGATCGCCATCCACGGCGTCCGTTCCTCCCACACGTCTCTATGGCGTACCACACTGCAATCCAGCTCTCATAGGGAGACGACACGTAGCTGCGTGCACAATATTTGCACTGTATGGTCCGCCGTTTTTGGGCGCAGTCGTTGTACGGTCACACATGTGCCACGATGTATCATTCGGTACATAAGGACGAATGTGCAGTACAGATTGTGGTTTACGCGTACGACATTAGCGGACGGTTGACACAGGCCGCACCACAACGTAGCCTGAGTACGTCGCATGCGAAGGGCATTGAACATGCAAACTTCTCACCAACCAGCTTGCGAAGGCAGGGGGGCAAGGTGGGGACGTGGGGAGGGGCGGCATGTACGTCCTGCTGCCATCCACATTACAGTGTACAGCAGGAGCATGTGGAAAGTCAGCAAGACTTGCAAGGTGTTTAACATGAAGCGATACACAGGGGAGCGGGCAGTGCGAGTAGCGAACTATATTGCGAGGGTTGCGGGTGGGCAACACTACACTAATTGAACGAGTCGTATAACAATTACAGAGCAGGTTTAGGCGACAACATGGGTTACGTTAGGGGACAACGTGGGTTACGTTAGGGGACAACGTGGGTTACTTTAGGGGACAACGTGGGTTAGGTTAAGGCACAACGTGGGTTAGGTTAAGGCACAACGTGGGTTAGGTTAAGGCACAACGTGGGTTAGGTTAAGGCACAACGTGGGTTAGGTTAAGGCACAACGTGGGTTAGGTTAAGGCACAACGTGGGTTAGGTTAAGGCACAACATGGGTTAGGTTAAGGCACAACATGGGTTAGGTTAAGGCACAACATGGGTTAGGTTAAGGCACAACATGGGTTAGGTTAAGGCACAACGTGGGTTAGGTTAAGGCACAACGTGGGTTAGGTTAAGGCACAACGTGGGTTAGGTTAAGGCACAACGTGGGTTAGGTTAAGGCACAACATGGGTTAGGTTAAGGCACAACATGGGTTAGGTTAAGGCACAACATGGGTTAGGTTAAGGCACAACATGGGTTAGGTTAAGGCACAACATGGGTTAGGTTAAGGCACAACATGGGTTAGGTTAAGGCACAACATGGGTTAGGTTAAGGCACAACGTGGGTTAGGTTAAGGCACAACGTGGGTTAGGTTAAGGCACAACATGGGTTAGGTTAAGGCACAACATGGGTTAGGTTAAGGCACAACATGGGTTAGGTTAAGGCACAACATGGGTTAGGTTAAGGCACAACATGGGTTAGGTTAAGGCACAACATGGGTTAGGTTAAGGTACAACATGGGTTAGGTTAAGGTACAACATGGGTTAGGTTAAGGTACAACATGGGTTAGGTTAAGGTACAACATGGGTTAGGTTAAGGTACAACATGGGTTAGGTTAAGGTACAACATGGGTTAGGTTAAGGTACAACATGGGTTAGGTTAAGGTACAACATGGGTTAGGTTAAGGTACAACATAGGTTAGGTTAAGGTACAACATAGGTTAGGTTAAGGTACAACATAGGTTAGGTTAAGGTACAACATAGGTTAGGTTAAGGTACAACATAGGTTAGGTTAAGGTACAACATAGGTTAGGTTAAGGTACAACATAGGTTAGGTTAAGGTACAACATAGGTTAGGTTAAGGTACAACATAGGTTAGGTTAAGGTACAACATAGGTTAGGTTAAGGTACAACATAGGTTAGGTTAAGGTACAACATAGGTTAGGTTAGGTTAGGTTAGGTTACACGTTGTTGTAAGGAAAGGTGTAGGGGGGGGGGGGCGGGGGCGGCAGGTTCGTTGATAGTGATTATAGTAAGTGAATGCTTGTGACATGATCAGATTTGTCACGTCAGGATGCACCTTTGGCTTATTAGAGGCGGCGCTCCAATTCTATGCTTGTGTGAGACCTGTGTCTTTGACTCATGTCATTGTTTGTGCGCTGTGACAGGAGGTACTATTGTGATGTTGGGTGCACCGTTGTATAGGACATGTGTGGGTGTTGGTGCCTGGTCTGCGCAATGGTGGATGTCGAAAGGCTGGGATATTGTATTTTCCGCATGGACCTCCTGGTCTGGTTGTGATAGTGTGGATTGTGTAATGTGGCGGAGAAGATGCACTGGATGTTGTTCCATGCTGGTGCTTACATATTGTATGTGCGCCTGTTAGAAGCAGAGAGTGGTGCGTGATCAGAGTGTCTGGCTGACGTGTGGTTCCCATTGTGGGCAGACTCTTTCAGCATGTATACGGACAGTTGTGTATATTTGCTGTAGTTTGATGGCTCTGCATTGATTACTAATCAGCGCCGTGTGTACGGGTAATCTGGTTCCAGTCCAAAATGTTCCATCTGTGTACATTAGTGACAAAGACTCCCCCCATGCAGTGGGGCTCGGTCTGTTATAGCTCTTCCGCGTAATATATTTGCCCCACGTTTTTGCGACTGCGAGTGCGAGTGCAACGCGCATGGGGACCGACATGCTGATGGCTCGGTATCGGACGCCGTACAGTGAGCAACGCGATCGCGTCTCTCGCTCGTAAGTGGTACAGGTCGCGGCTCATGTATAGGGACAGCGGGAATGTCGCATATTGGAAATAACTCTTCATGAA
>NW_025729225.1:272500-275000 GCF_021461385.2 Schistocerca piceifrons
CTCAGGCTCCCTCTCCGGAATCGAACCCTGATTCCCCGTTACCCGTTACAACCATGGTAGGCGCAGAACCTACCATCGACAGTTGATAAGGCAGACATTTGAAAGATGCGTCGCCGGTACGAGGACCGTGCGATCAGCCCAAAGTTATTCAGAGTCACCAAGGCAAACGGACCGGACGAGCCGACCGATTGGTTTTGATCTAATAAAAGCGTCCCTTCCATCTCTGGTCGGGACTCTGTTTGCATGTATTAGCTCTAGAATTACCACAGTTATCCAAGTAACGTGGGTACGATCTAAGGAACCATAACTGATTTAATGAGCCATTCGCGGTTTCACCTTAATGCGGCTTGTACTGAGACATGCATGGCTTAATCTTTGAGACAAGCATATGACTACTGGCAGGATCAACCAGGGAGCTGCGTCAACTAGAGCTGAGCAGCCGGCCGCCCGGGAGTGTGTCCCGGGGGCCCGCGCGAACACGCAAGCGTCCGCTCAATCATTCTGCAAACAGGAGGAGGCTGAGCTCCCCTGCACAATACACCTCGAAACCCTCTCAGGTCCCGGCGGCGCGCAGCGCCGTCCCAAGTACTTGGTCGGGTTCGAGAGAGGCGCAATCGCCCGGAGTTAGGCGAGTAGACGCTTTCGGTGCGACCACCCGTGCTCCCAACTGAGCTTGCCGCTGCCGACAGAGGCCCGGGAGCGTGCTGTCGTGGCATTGCCGGCGGGAGACAACACGCGCCACCTACGGTGACCGGCAGCTCCAACGCCAGCGCCACAGAAGGACAAAAGCCCCACTTGGGTGCCGAAGCGAACTCTCCCAGCACAGCGCACGCGCCAACACATCCGCACAGCTGCGATACAAACCACCAGCGAGAACCGCTGGGGCGACCGAGCAGCAGACGGCGTCGCGGCGCCGAGCGCCGGGCGGCGGCGCATCCTCAACGCACACAGTCCTCAATCGGACCAGCACACTGAAGATGTCCACCGCGCTTCGCACCGGGCCCGCGAGGACCTACTTTGGCCGCACGGCGCCGCGCGCAGGGTGCGCCGGCGCGCAGCTGCGACGCCTGCCGCGTCCGTCGGCCGGCGCGCCTGCCACTGGCCGCCCCCACCAGCCGGCTGTAGCGCGTGCGCCCACGCACCGCGCGGCCAGCACGCCGGGAGGCGCCCCCTCACCGGCCGGGGACGGTCCCACCCAGCCACCGCCGCGTATCGCTTCACACCCAGATGCCGTTCAGTTTCGTCGGCATGGTGGGTATCGCTGGAACAACCGGTTCGTACCTCAACCTATCGTCGCCATCACCGATTCACCCCTAGCGAGAACAACCGCACCACAACAGGTTACCATTTGTTCATTTGCGTAACTTCACCAGAAAACGCAGGCGTCCATCGCCATTTGCAACTTCAACGATTATTGCATGCCTGTGTCAGGTGTCACGCCACACTACGTCTGCCCACATACACGCAACAAAATGTGCACGCCTAGACAATACGTGGAAGGTGGCCCCCGTACGTATGCGATGTCCATTGCTCGAACGACTGTCAACCGGCCTCTGTAGCATGTCGCAGATATGGAACGCGGTGCACCATGCCATCACGGTGTGTGAGGAGAGACGACTAGGTCCGAATACATCAACAGACAGCTCATGCTGATCGCCATCCACGGCGTCCGTTCCTCCCACACGTCTCTATGGCGTACCACACTGCAATCCAGCTCTCATAGGGAGACGACACGTAGCTGCGTGCACAATATTTGCACTGTATGGTCCGCCGTTTTTGGGCGCAGTCGTTGTACGGTCACACATGTGCCACGATGTATCATTCGGTACATAAGGACGAATGTGCAGTACAGATTGTGGTTTACGCGTACGACATTAGCGGACGGTTGACACAGGCCGCACCACAACGTAGCCTGAGTACGTCGCATGCGAAGGGCATTGAACATGCAAACTTCTCACCAACCAGCTTGCGAAGGCAGGGGGGCAAGGTGGGGACGTGGGGAGGGGCGGCATGTACGTCCTGCTGCCATCCACATTACAGTGTACAGCAGGAGCATGTGGAAAGTCAGCAAGACTTGCAAGGTGTTTAACATGAAGCGATACACAGGGGAGCGGGCAGTGCGAGTAGCGAACTATATTGCGAGGGTTGCGGGTGGGCAACACTACACTAATTGAACGAGTCGTATAACAATTACAGAGCAGGTTTAGGCGACAACATGGGTTACGTTAGGGGACAACGTGGGTTACGTTAGGGGACAACGTGGGTTACTTTAGGGGACAACGTGGGTTAGGTTAAGGCACAACGTGGGTTAGGTTAAGGCACAACGTGGGTTAGGTTAAGGCACAACGTGGGTTAGGTTAAGGCACAACGTGGGTTAGGTTAAGGCACAACGTGGGTTAGGTTAAGGCACAACGTGGGTTAGGTTAAGGCACAACATGGGTTAGGTTAAGGCACAACATGGGTTAGGTTAAGGCACAACATGGGTTAGGTTAAGGCACAA
>NW_025729225.1:285000-287500 GCF_021461385.2 Schistocerca piceifrons
CAGCTCCAACGCCAGCGCCACAGAAGGACAAAAGCCCCACTTGGGTGCCGAAGCGAACTCTCCCAGCACAGCGCACGCGCCAACACATCCGCACAGCTGCGATACAAACCACCAGCGAGAACCGCTGGGGCGACCGAGCAGCAGACGGCGTCGCGGCGCCGAGCGCCGGGCGGCGGCGCATCCTCAACGCACACAGTCCTCAATCGGACCAGCACACTGAAGATGTCCACCGCGCTTCGCACCGGGCCCGCGAGGACCTACTTTGGCCGCACGGCGCCGCGCGCAGGGTGCGCCGGCGCGCAGCTGCGACGCCTGCCGCGTCCGTCGGCCGGCGCGCCTGCCACTGGCCGCCCCCACCAGCCGGCTGTAGCGCGTGCGCCCACGCACCGCGCGGCCAGCACGCCGGGAGGCGCCCCCTCACCGGCCGGGGACGGTCCCACCCAGCCACCGCCGCGTATCGCTTCACACCCAGATGCCGTTCAGTTTCGTCGGCATGGTGGGTATCGCTGGAACAACCGGTTCGTACCTCAACCTATCGTCGCCATCACCGATTCACCCCTAGCGAGAACAACCGCACCACAACAGGTTACCATTTGTTCATTTGCGTAACTTCACCAGAAAACGCAGGCGTCCATCGCCATTTGCAACTTCAACGATTATTGCATGCCTGTGTCAGGTGTCACGCCACACTACGTCTGCCCACATACACGCAACAAAATGTGCACGCCTAGACAATACGTGGAAGGTGGCCCCCGTACGTATGCGATGTCCATTGCTCGAACGACTGTCAACCGGCCTCTGTAGCATGTCGCAGATATGGAACGCGGTGCACCATGCCATCACGGTGTGTGAGGAGAGACGACTAGGTCCGAATACATCAACAGACAGCTCATGCTGATCGCCATCCACGGCGTCCGTTCCTCCCACACGTCTCTATGGCGTACCACACTGCAATCCAGCTCTCATAGGGAGACGACACGTAGCTGCGTGCACAATATTTGCACTGTATGGTCCGCCGTTTTTGGGCGCAGTCGTTGTACGGTCACACATGTGCCACGATGTATCATTCGGTACATAAGGACGAATGTGCAGTACAGATTGTGGTTTACGCGTACGACATTAGCGGACGGTTGACACAGGCCGCACCACAACGTAGCCTGAGTACGTCGCATGCGAAGGGCATTGAACATGCAAACTTCTCACCAACCAGCTTGCGAAGGCAGGGGGGCAAGGTGGGGACGTGGGGAGGGGCGGCATGTACGTCCTGCTGCCATCCACATTACAGTGTACAGCAGGAGCATGTGGAAAGTCAGCAAGACTTGCAAGGTGTTTAACATGAAGCGATACACAGGGGAGCGGGCAGTGCGAGTAGCGAACTATATTGCGAGGGTTGCGGGTGGGCAACACTACACTAATTGAACGAGTCGTATAACAATTACAGAGCAGGTTTAGGCGACAACATGGGTTACGTTAGGGGACAACGTGGGTTACGTTAGGGGACAACGTGGGTTACTTTAGGGGACAACGTGGGTTAGGTTAAGGCACAACGTGGGTTAGGTTAAGGCACAACGTGGGTTAGGTTAAGGCACAACGTGGGTTAGGTTAAGGCACAACGTGGGTTAGGTTAAGGCACAACGTGGGTTAGGTTAAGGCACAACGTGGGTTAGGTTAAGGCACAACATGGGTTAGGTTAAGGCACAACATGGGTTAGGTTAAGGCACAACATGGGTTAGGTTAAGGCACAACATGGGTTAGGTTAAGGCACAACGTGGGTTAGGTTAAGGCACAACGTGGGTTAGGTTAAGGCACAACGTGGGTTAGGTTAAGGCACAACATGGGTTAGGTTAAGGCACAACATGGGTTAGGTTAAGGCACAACATGGGTTAGGTTAAGGCACAACATGGGTTAGGTTAAGGCACAACATGGGTTAGGTTAAGGCACAACATGGGTTAGGTTAAGGCACAACATGGGTTAGGTTAAGGCACAACATGGGTTAGGTTAAGGCACAACGTGGGTTAGGTTAAGGCACAACGTGGGTTAGGTTAAGGCACAACGTGGGTTAGGTTAAGGCACAACGTGGGTTAGGTTAAGGCACAACATGGGTTAGGTTAAGGCACAACATGGGTTAGGTTAAGGCACAACATGGGTTAGGTTAAGGCACAACATGGGTTAGGTTAAGGTACAACATGGGTTAGGTTAAGGTACAACATGGGTTAGGTTAAGGTACAACATGGGTTAGGTTAAGGTACAACATGGGTTAGGTTAAGGTACAACATGGGTTAGGTTAAGGTACAACATGGGTTAGGTTAAGGTACAACATGGGTTAGGTTAAGGTACAACATGGGTTAGGTTAAGGTACAACATAGGTTAGGTTAAGGTACAACATAGGTTAGGTTAAGGTACAACATAGGTTAGGTTAAGGTACAACATAGGTTAGGTTAAGGTACAACATAGGTTAGGTTAAGGTACAACATAGGTTAGGTTAAGGTACAACATAGGT
>NW_025729225.1:295000-300000 GCF_021461385.2 Schistocerca piceifrons
GTCTCGTTCGTTATCGGAATTAACCAGACAAATCGCTCCACCAACTAAGAACGGCCATGCACCACCACCCACCGAATCAAGAAAGAGCTATCAATCTGTCAATCCTTCCGGTGTCCGGGCCTGGTGAGGTTTCCCGTGTTGAGTCAAATTAAGCCGCAGGCTCCACTCCTGGTGGTGCCCTTCCGTCAATTCCTTTAAGTTTCAGCTTTGCAACCATACTTCCCCCGGAACCCAAAAGCTTTGGTTTCCCGGAGGCTGCCCGCCGAGTCATCGGAGGAACTGCGGCGGATCGCTGGCTGGCATCGTTTATGGTTAGAACTAGGGCGGTATCTGATCGCCTTCGAACCTCTAACTTTCGTTCTTGATTAATGAAAACATACTTGGCAAATGCTTTCGCTTCTGTTCGTCTTGCGACGATCCAAGAATTTCACCTCTAACGTCGCAATACGAATGCCCCCGCCTGTCCCTATTAATCATTACCTCGGGTTCCGAAAACCAACAAAATAGAACCGAGGTCCTATTCCATTATTCCATGCACACAGTATTCAGGCGGGCTTGCCTGCTTTAAGCACTCTAATTTGTTCAAAGTAAACGTGCCGGCCCACCGAGACACTCAATAAAGAGCACCCTGGTAGGATTTCAACGGGGTCCGCCTCGGGACGCACGAGCACGCACGAGGCGGTCGCACGCCTTCGGCTCGCCCCACCGGCAGGACGTCCCACGATACATGCCAGTTAAACACCGACGGGCGGTGAACCAACAGCGTGGGACACAAATCCAACTACGAGCTTTTTAACCGCAACAACTTTAACATACGCTATTGGAGCTGGAATTACCGCGGCTGCTGGCACCAGACTTGCCCTCCAATAGATACTCGTTAAAGGATTTAAAGTGTACTCATTCCGATTACGGGGCCTCGGATGAGTCCCGTATCGTTATTTTTCGTCACTACCTCCCCGTGCCGGGAGTGGGTAATTTGCGCGCCTGCTGCCTTCCTTGGATGTGGTAGCCGTTTCTCAGGCTCCCTCTCCGGAATCGAACCCTGATTCCCCGTTACCCGTTACAACCATGGTAGGCGCAGAACCTACCATCGACAGTTGATAAGGCAGACATTTGAAAGATGCGTCGCCGGTACGAGGACCGTGCGATCAGCCCAAAGTTATTCAGAGTCACCAAGGCAAACGGACCGGACGAGCCGACCGATTGGTTTTGATCTAATAAAAGCGTCCCTTCCATCTCTGGTCGGGACTCTGTTTGCATGTATTAGCTCTAGAATTACCACAGTTATCCAAGTAACGTGGGTACGATCTAAGGAACCATAACTGATTTAATGAGCCATTCGCGGTTTCACCTTAATGCGGCTTGTACTGAGACATGCATGGCTTAATCTTTGAGACAAGCATATGACTACTGGCAGGATCAACCAGGGAGCTGCGTCAACTAGAGCTGAGCAGCCGGCCGCCCGGGAGTGTGTCCCGGGGGCCCGCGCGAACACGCAAGCGTCCGCTCAATCATTCTGCAAACAGGAGGAGGCTGAGCTCCCCTGCACAATACACCTCGAAACCCTCTCAGGTCCCGGCGGCGCGCAGCGCCGTCCCAAGTACTTGGTCGGGTTCGAGAGAGGCGCAATCGCCCGGAGTTAGGCGAGTAGACGCTTTCGGTGCGACCACCCGTGCTCCCAACTGAGCTTGCCGCTGCCGACAGAGGCCCGGGAGCGTGCTGTCGTGGCATTGCCGGCGGGAGACAACACGCGCCACCTACGGTGACCGGCAGCTCCAACGCCAGCGCCACAGAAGGACAAAAGCCCCACTTGGGTGCCGAAGCGAACTCTCCCAGCACAGCGCACGCGCCAACACATCCGCACAGCTGCGATACAAACCACCAGCGAGAACCGCTGGGGCGACCGAGCAGCAGACGGCGTCGCGGCGCCGAGCGCCGGGCGGCGGCGCATCCTCAACGCACACAGTCCTCAATCGGACCAGCACACTGAAGATGTCCACCGCGCTTCGCACCGGGCCCGCGAGGACCTACTTTGGCCGCACGGCGCCGCGCGCAGGGTGCGCCGGCGCGCAGCTGCGACGCCTGCCGCGTCCGTCGGCCGGCGCGCCTGCCACTGGCCGCCCCCACCAGCCGGCTGTAGCGCGTGCGCCCACGCACCGCGCGGCCAGCACGCCGGGAGGCGCCCCCTCACCGGCCGGGGACGGTCCCACCCAGCCACCGCCGCGTATCGCTTCACACCCAGATGCCGTTCAGTTTCGTCGGCATGGTGGGTATCGCTGGAACAACCGGTTCGTACCTCAACCTATCGTCGCCATCACCGATTCACCCCTAGCGAGAACAACCGCACCACAACAGGTTACCATTTGTTCATTTGCGTAACTTCACCAGAAAACGCAGGCGTCCATCGCCATTTGCAACTTCAACGATTATTGCATGCCTGTGTCAGGTGTCACGCCACACTACGTCTGCCCACATACACGCAACAAAATGTGCACGCCTAGACAATACGTGGAAGGTGGCCCCCGTACGTATGCGATGTCCATTGCTCGAACGACTGTCAACCGGCCTCTGTAGCATGTCGCAGATATGGAACGCGGTGCACCATGCCATCACGGTGTGTGAGGAGAGACGACTAGGTCCGAATACATCAACAGACAGCTCATGCTGATCGCCATCCACGGCGTCCGTTCCTCCCACACGTCTCTATGGCGTACCACACTGCAATCCAGCTCTCATAGGGAGACGACACGTAGCTGCGTGCACAATATTTGCACTGTATGGTCCGCCGTTTTTGGGCGCAGTCGTTGTACGGTCACACATGTGCCACGATGTATCATTCGGTACATAAGGACGAATGTGCAGTACAGATTGTGGTTTACGCGTACGACATTAGCGGACGGTTGACACAGGCCGCACCACAACGTAGCCTGAGTACGTCGCATGCGAAGGGCATTGAACATGCAAACTTCTCACCAACCAGCTTGCGAAGGCAGGGGGGCAAGGTGGGGACGTGGGGAGGGGCGGCATGTACGTCCTGCTGCCATCCACATTACAGTGTACAGCAGGAGCATGTGGAAAGTCAGCAAGACTTGCAAGGTGTTTAACATGAAGCGATACACAGGGGAGCGGGCAGTGCGAGTAGCGAACTATATTGCGAGGGTTGCGGGTGGGCAACACTACACTAATTGAACGAGTCGTATAACAATTACAGAGCAGGTTTAGGCGACAACATGGGTTACGTTAGGGGACAACGTGGGTTACGTTAGGGGACAACGTGGGTTACTTTAGGGGACAACGTGGGTTAGGTTAAGGCACAACGTGGGTTAGGTTAAGGCACAACGTGGGTTAGGTTAAGGCACAACGTGGGTTAGGTTAAGGCACAACGTGGGTTAGGTTAAGGCACAACGTGGGTTAGGTTAAGGCACAACATGGGTTAGGTTAAGGCACAACATGGGTTAGGTTAAGGCACAACATGGGTTAGGTTAAGGCACAACATGGGTTAGGTTAAGGCACAACGTGGGTTAGGTTAAGGCACAACGTGGGTTAGGTTAAGGCACAACGTGGGTTAGGTTAAGGCACAACGTGGGTTAGGTTAAGGCACAACGTGGGTTAGGTTAAGGCACAACATGGGTTAGGTTAAGGCACAACATGGGTTAGGTTAAGGCACAACATGGGTTAGGTTAAGGCACAACATGGGTTAGGTTAAGGCACAACATGGGTTAGGTTAAGGCACAACATGGGTTAGGTTAAGGCACAACATGGGTTAGGTTAAGGCACAACGTGGGTTAGGTTAAGGCACAACGTGGGTTAGGTTAAGGCACAACATGGGTTAGGTTAAGGCACAACATGGGTTAGGTTAAGGCACAACATGGGTTAGGTTAAGGCACAACATGGGTTAGGTTAAGGCACAACATGGGTTAGGTTAAGGCACAACATGGGTTAGGTTAAGGTACAACATGGGTTAGGTTAAGGTACAACATGGGTTAGGTTAAGGTACAACATGGGTTAGGTTAAGGTACAACATGGGTTAGGTTAAGGTACAACATGGGTTAGGTTAAGGTACAACATGGGTTAGGTTAAGGTACAACATGGGTTAGGTTAAGGTACAACATGGGTTAGGTTAAGGTACAACATGGGTTAGGTTAAGGTACAACATGGGTTAGGTTAAGGTACAACATAGGTTAGGTTAAGGTACAACATAGGTTAGGTTAAGGTACAACATAGGTTAGGTTAAGGTACAACATAGGTTAGGTTAAGGTACAACATAGGTTAGGTTAAGGTACAACATAGGTTAGGTTAAGGTACAACATAGGTTAGGTTAAGGTACAACATAGGTTAGGTTAAGGTACAACATAGGTTAGGTTAAGGTACAACATAGGTTAGGTTAAGGTACAACATAGGTTAGGTTAAGGTACAACATAGGTTAGGTTAAGGTACAACATAGGTTAGGTTAGGTTAGGTTAGGTTACACGTTGTTGTAAAGGAAAGGTGTAGGGGGGGGGGGGCGGGGGCGGCAGGTTCGTTGATAGTGATTATAGTAAGTGAATGCTTGTGACATGATCAGATTTGTCACGTCAGGATGCACCTTTGGCTTATTAGAGGCGGCGCTCCAATTCTATGCTTGTGTGAGACCTGTGTCTTTGACTCATGTCATTGTTTGTGCGCTGTGACAGGAGGTACTATTGTGATGTTGGGTGCACCGTTGTATAGGACATGTGTGGGTGTTGGTGCCTGGTCTGCGCAATGGTGGATGTCGAAAGGCTGGGATATTGTATTTTCCGCATGGACCTCCTGGTCTGGTTGTGATAGTGTGGATTGTGTAATGTGGCGGAGAAGATGCACTGGATGTTGTTCCATGCTGGTGCTTACATATTGTATGTGCGCCTGTTAGAAGCAGAGAGTGGTGCGTGATCAGAGTGTCTGGCTGACGTGTGGTTCCCATTGTGGGCAGACTCTTTCAGCATGTATACGGACAGTTGTGTATATTTGCTGTAGTTTGA
>NW_025729225.1:307500-312500 GCF_021461385.2 Schistocerca piceifrons
ACGCCTTCGGCTCGCCCCACCGGCAGGACGTCCCACGATACATGCCAGTTAAACACCGACGGGCGGTGAACCAACAGCGTGGGACACAAATCCAACTACGAGCTTTTTAACCGCAACAACTTTAATATACGCTATTGGAGCTGGAATTACCGCGGCTGCTGGCACCAGACTTGCCCTCCAATAGATACTCGTTAAAGGATTTAAAGTGTACTCATTCCGATTACGGGGCCTCGGATGAGTCCCGTATCGTTATTTTTCGTCACTACCTCCCCGTGCCGGGAGTGGGTAATTTGCGCGCCTGCTGCCTTCCTTGGATGTGGTAGCCGTTTCTCAGGCTCCCTCTCCGGAATCGAACCCTGATTCCCCGTTACCCGTTACAACCATGGTAGGCGCAGAACCTACCATCGACAGTTGATAAGGCAGACATTTGAAAGATGCGTCGCCGGTACGAGGACCGTGCGATCAGCCCAAAGTTATTCAGAGTCACCAAGGCAAACGGACCGGACGAGCCGACCGATTGGTTTTGATCTAATAAAAGCGTCCCTTCCATCTCTGGTCGGGACTCTGTTTGCATGTATTAGCTCTAGAATTACCACAGTTATCCAAGTAACGTGGGTACGATCTAAGGAACCATAACTGATTTAATGAGCCATTCGCGGTTTCACCTTAATGCGGCTTGTACTGAGACATGCATGGCTTAATCTTTGAGACAAGCATATGACTACTGGCAGGATCAACCAGGGAGCTGCGTCAACTAGAGCTGAGCAGCCGGCCGCCCGGGAGTGTGTCCCGGGGGCCCGCGCGAACACGCAAGCGTCCGCTCAATCATTCTGCAAACAGGAGGAGGCTGAGCTCCCCTGCACAATACACCTCGAAACCCTCTCAGGTCCCGGCGGCGCGCAGCGCCGTCCCAAGTACTTGGTCGGGTTCGAGAGAGGCGCAATCGCCCGGAGTTAGGCGAGTAGACGCTTTCGGTGCGACCACCCGTGCTCCCAACTGAGCTTGCCGCTGCCGACAGAGGCCCGGGAGCGTGCTGTCGTGGCATTGCCGGCGGGAGACAACACGCGCCACCTACGGTGACCGGCAGCTCCAACGCCAGCGCCACAGAAGGACAAAAGCCCCACTTGGGTGCCGAAGCGAACTCTCCCAGCACAGCGCACGCGCCAACACATCCGCACAGCTGCGATACAAACCACCAGCGAGAACCGCTGGGGCGACCGAGCAGCAGACGGCGTCGCGGCGCCGAGCGCCGGGCGGCGGCGCATCCTCAACGCACACAGTCCTCAATCGGACCAGCACACTGAAGATGTCCACCGCGCTTCGCACCGGGCCCGCGAGGACCTACTTTGGCCGCACGGCGCCGCGCGCAGGGTGCGCCGGCGCGCAGCTGCGACGCCTGCCGCGTCCGTCGGCCGGCGCGCCTGCCACTGGCCGCCCCCACCAGCCGGCTGTAGCGCGTGCGCCCACGCACCGCGCGGCCAGCACGCCGGGAGGCGCCCCCTCACCGGCCGGGGACGGTCCCACCCAGCCACCGCCGCGTATCGCTTCACACCCAGATGCCGTTCAGTTTCGTCGGCATGGTGGGTATCGCTGGAACAACCGGTTCGTACCTCAACCTATCGTCGCCATCACCGATTCACCCCTAGCGAGAACAACCGCACCACAACAGGTTACCATTTGTTCATTTGCGTAACTTCACCAGAAAACGCAGGCGTCCATCGCCATTTGCAACTTCAACGATTATTGCATGCCTGTGTCAGGTGTCACGCCACACTACGTCTGCCCACATACACGCAACAAAATGTGCACGCCTAGACAATACGTGGAAGGTGGCCCCCGTACGTATGCGATGTCCATTGCTCGAACGACTGTCAACCGGCCTCTGTAGCATGTCGCAGATATGGAACGCGGTGCACCATGCCATCACGGTGTGTGAGGAGAGACGACTAGGTCCGAATACATCAACAGACAGCTCATGCTGATCGCCATCCACGGCGTCCGTTCCTCCCACACGTCTCTATGGCGTACCACACTGCAATCCAGCTCTCATAGGGAGACGACACGTAGCTGCGTGCACAATATTTGCACTGTATGGTCCGCCGTTTTTGGGCGCAGTCGTTGTACGGTCACACATGTGCCACGATGTATCATTCGGTACATAAGGACGAATGTGCAGTACAGATTGTGGTTTACGCGTACGACATTAGCGGACGGTTGACACAGGCCGCACCACAACGTAGCCTGAGTACGTCGCATGCGAAGGGCATTGAACATGCAAACTTCTCACCAACCAGCTTGCGAAGGCAGGGGGGCAAGGTGGGGACGTGGGGAGGGGCGGCATGTACGTCCTGCTGCCATCCACATTACAGTGTACAGCAGGAGCATGTGGAAAGTCAGCAAGACTTGCAAGGTGTTTAACATGAAGCGATACACAGGGGAGCGGGCAGTGCGAGTAGCGAACTATATTGCGAGGGTTGCGGGTGGGCAACACTACACTAATTGAACGAGTCGTATAACAATTACAGAGCAGGTTTAGGCGACAACATGGGTTACGTTAGGGGACAACGTGGGTTACGTTAGGGGACAACGTGGGTTACTTTAGGGGACAACGTGGGTTAGGTTAAGGCACAACGTGGGTTAGGTTAAGGCACAACGTGGGTTAGGTTAAGGCACAACGTGGGTTAGGTTAAGGCACAACGTGGGTTAGGTTAAGGCACAACGTGGGTTAGGTTAAGGCACAACGTGGGTTAGGTTAAGGCACAACATGGGTTAGGTTAAGGCACAACATGGGTTAGGTTAAGGCACAACATGGGTTAGGTTAAGGCACAACATGGGTTAGGTTAAGGCACAACGTGGGTTAGGTTAAGGCACAACGTGGGTTAGGTTAAGGCACAACGTGGGTTAGGTTAAGGCACAACATGGGTTAGGTTAAGGCACAACATGGGTTAGGTTAAGGCACAACATGGGTTAGGTTAAGGCACAACATGGGTTAGGTTAAGGCACAACATGGGTTAGGTTAAGGCACAACATGGGTTAGGTTAAGGCACAACATGGGTTAGGTTAAGGCACAACATGGGTTAGGTTAAGGCACAACGTGGGTTAGGTTAAGGCACAACGTGGGTTAGGTTAAGGCACAACATGGGTTAGGTTAAGGCACAACATGGGTTAGGTTAAGGCACAACATGGGTTAGGTTAAGGCACAACATGGGTTAGGTTAAGGCACAACATGGGTTAGGTTAAGGCACAACATGGGTTAGGTTAAGGTACAACATGGGTTAGGTTAAGGTACAACATGGGTTAGGTTAAGGTACAACATGGGTTAGGTTAAGGTACAACATGGGTTAGGTTAAGGTACAACATGGGTTAGGTTAAGGTACAACATGGGTTAGGTTAAGGTACAACATGGGTTAGGTTAAGGTACAACATGGGTTAGGTTAAGGTACAACATGGGTTAGGTTAAGGTACAACATGGGTTAGGTTAAGGTACAACATAGGTTAGGTTAAGGTACAACATAGGTTAGGTTAAGGTACAACATAGGTTAGGTTAAGGTACAACATAGGTTAGGTTAAGGTACAACATAGGTTAGGTTAAGGTACAACATAGGTTAGGTTAAGGTACAACATAGGTTAGGTTAAGGTACAACATAGGTTAGGTTAAGGTACAACATAGGTTAGGTTAAGGTACAACATAGGTTAGGTTAAGGTACAACATAGGTTAGGTTAAGGTACAACATAGGTTAGGTTAAGGTACAACATAGGTTAGGTTAAGGTACAACATAGGTTAGGTTAGGTTAGGTTAGGTTACACGTTGTTGTAAGGAAAGGTGTAGGGGGGGGGGGGCGGGGGCGGCAGGTTCGTTGATAGTGATTATAGTAAGTGAATGCTTGTGACATGATCAGATTTGTCACGTCAGGATGCACCTTTGGCTTATTAGAGGCGGCGCTCCAATTCTATGCTTGTGTGAGACCTGTGTCTTTGACTCATGTCATTGTTTGTGCGCTGTGACAGGAGGTACTATTGTGATGTTGGGTGCACCGTTGTATAGGACATGTGTGGGTGTTGGTGCCTGGTCTGCGCAATGGTGGATGTCGAAAGGCTGGGATATTGTATTTTCCGCATGGACCTCCTGGTCTGGTTGTGATAGTGTGGATTGTGTAATGTGGCGGAGAAGATGCACTGGATGTTGTTCCATGCTGGTGCTTACATATTGTATGTGCGCCTGTTAGAAGCAGAGAGTGGTGCGTGATCAGAGTGTCTGGCTGACGTGTGGTTCCCATTGTGGGCAGACTCTTTCAGCATGTATACGGACAGTTGTGTATATTTGCTGTAGTTTGATGGCTCTGCATTGATTACTAATCAGCGCCGTGTGTACGGGTAATCTGGTTCCAGTCCAAAATGTTCCATCTGTGTACATTAGTGACAAAGACTCCCCCCATGCAGTGGGGCTCGGTCTGTTATAGCTCTTCCGCGTAATATATTTGCCCCACGTTTTTGCGACTGCGAGTGCGAGTGCAACGCGCATGGGGACCGACATGCTGATGGCTCGGTATCGGACGCCGTACAGTGAGCAACGCGATCGCGTCTCTCGCTCGTAAGTGGTACAGGTCGCGGCTCATGTATAGGGACAGCGGGAATGTCGCATATTGGAAATAACTCTTCATGAAACGCAAGTTATAGGGGTGGATTGCACTTTACGAGTGCGGGAAACTTCCGCCGTTCATCCGCTGGAGGTGCGCGTGTGGCGGTTGGGGTGGTGCACGAACGGGTGCGGGTGGAGTCATTGCCGGTCCACGGCTTCGTGCGGCAGAGCCACTGGAGATTGGGTGCTATGGTCGACAGAGGCTGCAGGCTTTGTGGGTGGCGTCGAAAGGCGGGCACTGTGGCGCCATCGCTGTCTTAATCGGCTTGGCGTCGCATAGATGGCGGTATCGTCGTTGGAGGAGGTCATGTTGCGGGAGACCTACAGATGGCGGTATGTTTTGTGGTGCGGACGTAGTGTT
>NW_025729226.1:0-2500 GCF_021461385.2 Schistocerca piceifrons
CGTTGTCGCCCTAAACCTGCTCTGTAATTGTTATACGACTCGTTCAATTACTGTAGTGTTGCCCACCCGCAACCCTCGCAATATAGTTCGCTACTCGCACTGCCCGCACCCCTGTGTATCGCTTCATGTTAAACACCTTGCAAGTCTTGCTCACTTTCCACATGCTCCTGCTGTACACTGTAATGTGGATGGCAGCAGGACGTACATGCCGCCCCTCCCCACGTCCCCACCTTGCCCCCTGCCTTCGCAAGCTGGTTGGTGAGAAGTTTGCATGTTCAATGCCCTTCGCATGCGACGTACTCAGGCTACGTTGTGGTGCGGCCTGTGTCAACTGTCCGCTGATGTCGTACGCGTGAACCACAATCTGTACTGCACATTCGTCCTTATGTACTGAATGATACATCGTGGCACATGTGTGACCGCACAACGACTGCGCCCAAAAACGGCGGACCATACAGTGCAAATATTGTGCACGCAGCTACGTGTCGTCTCCCTATGAGAGCTGGATTGCAGTGTGGTACGCCATAGAGACGTGTGGGAGGAACGGACGCCGTGGATGGCGATCAGCATGAGCTGTCTGTTGATGTATTCGGACCTAGTCGTCTCTCCTCACACACCGTGATGGCATGGTGCACCGCGTTCCATATCTGCGACATGCTACAGAGGCCGGTTGACAGTCCGTTCGAGCAATGGACATCGCATACGTACGGGGGCCACCTTCCACGTATTGTCTAGGCGTGCACATTTTGTTGCGTGTATGTGGGCAGACGTAGTGTGGCGTGACACCTGACACAGGCATGCAATAATCGTTGAAGTTGCAAATGGCGATGGACGCCCTGCGTTTTCTGGTGAAGTTACGCAAATGAACAAATGGTAACCTGTTGTGGTGCGGTTGTTCTCGCTAGGGGTGAATCGGTGATGGCGACGATAGGTTGAGGTACTAACCACGGTTGTTCCAGCGATACCCACCATGCCGACGAAACTGAACGGCAATCTGGGTGTGAAGCGATACGCGGGCGGTGGCTGGGTGGGACCGTCCCCGGCCGGTGAGGGGGCGCCTCCCGGCGTGCTGGCCGCGCGGTGCGTGGGCGCACGCGCTACAGCCGGCTGGTGGGGGCGGCCAGTGGCAGGCGCGCCGGCCGACGGACGCGGCAGGCGTCGCAGCTGCGCGCCGGCGCACCCTGCGCGCGGCGCCGTGCGGCCAAAGTAGGTCCTCGCGGGCCCGGTGCGAAGCGCGGTGGACATCTCAGTGTGCTGGTCCGATTGAGGACTGTGTGCGTTGAGGATGCGCCGCCGCCCGGCGCTCGGCGCCGCGACGCGTCTGCTGCTCGGTCGCCCCAGCGGTTCTCGCTGGTGGTTTGTATCGCAGCTGTGCGGATGTGTTGGCGCGTGCGCTGTGCTGGGAGAGTTCGCTTCGGCACCCCAAGTGGGGCTTTTGTCCTTCTGTGGCGCTGGCGTTGGAGCTGCCGGTCACCGTGAGTGGCGCGTGTTGTCTCCCGCCGGCAATGCCACGACAGCACGCTCCCGGGCCTCTGTCCGGCAGCGGCAAGCTCAGTTGGGAGCACGGGTGGTCGCACCGAAAGCGTCTACTCGCCTAACTCCGGGCGATTGCGCCTCTCTCGAACCCGACCAAGTACTTGGGACGGCGCTGCGCGCCGCCGGGACCTGAGAGGGTTTCGAGGTGTATTGTTGCAGGGGAGCTCAGCCTCCTCCTGTTTGCAGAATGATTGAGCGACGCTTGCGTGTTCGCGCGGGCCCCCGGGACACACTCCCGGCGGCCGGCTGCTCAGCTCTAGTTGACGCAGCTCCCTGGTTGATCCTGCCAGTAGTCATATGCTTGTCTCAAAGATTAAGCCATGCATGTCTCAGTACAAGCCGCATTAAGGTGAAACCGCGAATGGCTCATTAAATCAGTTATGGTTCCCTTAGATCGTACCCACGTTACTTGGATAACTGTGGTAATTCTAGAGCTAATACATGCAAACAGAGTCCCGACCAGAGATGGAAGGGGACGCTTTTATTAGATCAAAACCAATCGGTCGGCTCGTCCGGTCCGTTTGCCTTGGTGACTCTGAATAACTTTGGGCTGATCGCACGGTCCTCGTACCGGCGACGCATCTTTCAAATGTCTGCCTTATCAACTGTCGATGGTAGGTTCTGCGCCAACCATGGTTGTAACGGGTAACGGGGAATCAGGGTTCGATTCCGGGAGAGGGAGCCTGAGAACGGCTACCACATCCAAGGAAGGCAGCAGGCGCGCAATTACCCACTCCCGGCACGGGGAGGTAGTGACGAAAAATAACGATACGGGACTCATCCGAGGCCCCGTAATCGGAATGAGTACACTTTAAATCCTTTAACGAGTATCTATTGGAGGGCAAGTCTGGTGCCAGCAGCCGCGGTAATTCCAGCTCCCAATAGCGTATATTAAGTTGTTGCGGTTAAAAAAGCTCGTAGTTGGATTTGTGTCCCACGCTGTTGGTTCACCGCCCGTCGGTGT
>NW_025729226.1:10000-12500 GCF_021461385.2 Schistocerca piceifrons
TGTCACTAATGTACACAGATGGAACATTTTGGACTGGAACCAGATTACCCGTACACACGGCGCTGATTAGTAATCAATGCAGAGCCATCAAACTACAGCAAATATACACAACTGTCCGTATACATGCTGAAAGAGTCTGCCCAAAATGGGAACCACACGTCAGCCAGACACTCTGATCACGCACCACTCTCTGCTTCTAACAGGCGCACATACAATATGTAAGCACCAGCATGGAACAACATCCAGTGCATCTTCTCCGCCACATTACACAATCCACACTATCACAACCAGACCAGGAGGTCCGTGCGGAAAATACAATATCCCAGCCTTTCGACATCCACCATTGCGCAGACCAGGCACCAACACCCACACATGTCCTATACAACGGTGCACCCAACATCACAATAGTACCTCCTGTCACAGCGCACAAACAATGACATGAGTCAAAGACACAGGTCTCACACAAGCATAGAATTGGAGCGCCGCCTCTAATAAGCCAAAGGTGCATCCTGACGTGACAAATCTGATCATGTCACAAGCATTCACTTACTATAATCACTATCAACGAACCTGCCGCCCCCGCCCCCCCCCCCCCCCCTACACCTTTCCGTACAACAACGTGTAACCTAACCTAACCTAACCTAACCTATGTTGTACCTTAACCTAACCTATGTTGTACCTTAACCTAACCTATGTTGTACCTTAACCTAACCTATGTTGTACCTTAACCTAACCTATGTTGTACCTTAACCTAACCTATGTTGTACCTTAACCTAACCTATGTTGTACCTTAACCTAACCCATGTTGTACCTTAACCTAACCCATGTTGTACCTTAACCTAACCCATGTTGTACCTTAACCTAACCCATGTTGTACCTTAACCTAACCCATGTTGTACCTTAACCTAACCCATGTTGTGCCTCAACCTAACCCATGTTGTGCCTCAACCTAACCCATGTTGTGCCTCAACCTAACCCATGTTGTGCCTTAACCTAACCCATGTTGTGCCTCAACCTAACCCATGTTGTGCCTTAACCTAACCCATGTTGTGCCTTAACCTAACCCATGTTGTGCCTTAACCTAACCCATGTTGTGCCTTAACCTAACCCATGTTGTGCCTTAACCTAACCCATGTTGTGCCTTAACCTAACCCATGTTGTGCCTTAACCTAACCCATGTTGTGCCTTAACCTAACCCATGTTGTCGCCTTAACGTAACCCACGTTGTCGCCTAAACCTGCTCTGTAATTGTTATACGACTCGTTCAATTACTGTAGTGTTGCCCACCCGCAACCCTCGCAATATAGTTCGCTACTCGCACTGCCCGCACCCCTGTGTATCGCTTCATGTTAAACACCTTGCAAGTCTTGCTCACTTTCCACATGCTCCTGCTGTACACTGTAATGTGGATGGCAGCAGGACGTACATGCCGCCCCTCCCCACGTCCCCACCTTGCCCCCTGCCTTCGCAAGCTGGTTGGTGAGAAGTTTGCATGTTCAATGCCCTTCGCATGCGACGTACTCAGGCTACGTTGTGGTGCGGCCTGTGTCAACTGTCCGCTGATGTCGTACGCGTGAACCACAATCTGTACTGCACATTCGTCCTTATGTACTGAATGATACATCGTGGCACATGTGTGACCGCACAACGACTGCGCCCAAAAACGGCGGACCATACAGTGCAAATATTGTGCACGCAGCTACGTGTCGTCTCCCTATGAGAGCTGGATTGCAGTGTGGTACGCCATAGAGACGTGTGGGAGGAACGGACGCCGTGGATGGCGATCAGCATGAGCTGTCTGTTGATGTATTCGGACCTAGTCGTCTCTCCTCACACACCGTGATGGCATGGTGCACCGCGTTCCATATCTGCGACATGCTACAGAGGCCGGTTGACAGTCGTTCGAGCAATGGACATCGCATACGTACGGGGGCCACCTTCCACGTATTGTCTAGGCGTGCACATTTTGTTGCGTGTATGTGGGCAGACGTAGTGTGGCGTGACACCTGACACAGGCATGCAATAATCGTTGAAGTTGCAAATGGCGATGGACGCCTGCGTTTTCTGGTGAAGTTACGCAAATGAACAAATGGTAACCTGTTGTGGTGCGGTTGTTCTCGCTAGGGGTGAATCGGTGATGGCGACGATAGGTTGAGGTACTAACCGGTTGTTCCAGCGATACCCACCATGCCGACGAAACTGAACGGCATCTGGGTGTGAAGCGATACGCGGCGGTGGCTGGGTGGGACCGTCCCCGGCCGGTGAGGGGGCGCCTCCCGGCGTGCTGGCCGCGCGGTGCGTGGGCGCACGCGCTACAGCCGGCTGGTGGGGGCGGCCAGTGGCAGGCGCGCCGGCCGACGGACGCGGCAGGCGTCGCAGCTGCGCGCCGGCGCACCCTGCGCGCGGCGCCGTGCGGCCAAAGTAGGTCCTCGCGGGCCCGGTGCGAAGCGCGGTGGACATCTTCAGTGTGCTGGTCCGATTGAGGACTGTGTGCGTTGAG
>NW_025729226.1:22500-25000 GCF_021461385.2 Schistocerca piceifrons
TTGCCCACCCGCAACCCTCGCAATATAGTTCGCTACTCGCACTGCCCGCACCCCTGTGTATCGCTTCATGTTAAACACCTTGCAAGTCTTGCTCACTTTCCACATGCTCCTGCTGTACACTGTAATGTGGATGGCAGCAGGACGTACATGCCGCCCCTCCCCACGTCCCCACCTTGCCCCCTGCCTTCGCAAGCTGGTTGGTGAGAAGTTTGCATGTTCAATGCCCTTCGCATGCGACGTACTCAGGCTACGTTGTGGTGCGGCCTGTGTCAACTGTCCGCTGATGTCGTACGCGTGAACCACAATCTGTACTGCACATTCGTCCTTATGTACTGAATGATACATCGTGGCACATGTGTGACCGCACAACGACTGCGCCCAAAAACGGCGGACCATACAGTGCAAATATTGTGCACGCAGCTACGTGTCGTCTCCCTATGAGAGCTGGATTGCAGTGTGGTACGCCATAGAGACGTGTGGGAGGAACGGACGCCGTGGATGGCGATCAGCATGAGCTGTCTGTTGATGTATTCGGACCTAGTCGTCTCTCCTCACACACCGTGATGGCATGGTGCACCGCGTTCCATATCTGCGACATGCTACAGAGGCCGGTTGACAGTCGTTCGAGCAATGGACATCGCATACGTACGGGGGCCACCTTCCACGTATTGTCTAGGCGTGCACATTTTGTTGCGTGTATGTGGGCAGACGTAGTGTGGCGTGACACCTGACACAGGCATGCAATAATCGTTGAAGTTGCAAATGGCGATGGACGCCTGCGTTTTCTGGTGAAGTTACGCAAATGAACAAATGGTAACCTGTTGTGGTGCGGTTGTTCTCGCTAGGGGTGAATCGGTGATGGCGACGATAGGTTGAGGTACTAACCGGTTGTTCCAGCGATACCCACCATGCCGACGAAACTGAACGGCATCTGGGTGTGAAGCGATACGCGGCGGTGGCTGGGTGGGACCGTCCCCGGCCGGTGAGGGGGCGCCTCCCGGCGTGCTGGCCGCGCGGTGCGTGGGCGCACGCGCTACAGCCGGCTGGTGGGGGCGGCCAGTGGCAGGCGCGCCGGCCGACGGACGCGGCAGGCGTCGCAGCTGCGCGCCGGCGCACCCTGCGCGCGGCGCCGTGCGGCCAAAGTAGGTCCTCGCGGGCCCGGTGCGAAGCGCGGTGGACATCTTCAGTGTGCTGGTCCGATTGAGGACTGTGTGCGTTGAGGATGCGCCGCCGCCCGGCGCTCGGCGCCGCGACGCCGTCTGCTGCTCGGTCGCCCCAGCGGTTCTCGCTGGTGGTTTGTATCGCAGCTGTGCGGATGTGTTGGCGCGTGCGCTGTGCTGGGAGAGTTCGCTTCGGCACCCAAGTGGGGCTTTTGTCCTTCTGTGGCGCTGGCGTTGGAGCTGCCGGTCACCGTAGGTGGCGCGTGTTGTCTCCCGCCGGCAATGCCACGACAGCACGCTCCCGGGCCTCTGTCGGCAGCGGCAAGCTCAGTTGGGAGCACGGGTGGTCGCACCGAAAGCGTCTACTCGCCTAACTCCGGGCGATTGCGCCTCTCTCGAACCCGACCAAGTACTTGGGACGGCGCTGCGCGCCGCCGGGACCTGAGAGGGTTTCGAGGTGTATTGTGCAGGGGAGCTCAGCCTCCTCCTGTTTGCAGAATGATTGAGCGGACGCTTGCGTGTTCGCGCGGGCCCCCGGGACACACTCCCGGGCGGCCGGCTGCTCAGCTCTAGTTGACGCAGCTCCCTGGTTGATCCTGCCAGTAGTCATATGCTTGTCTCAAAGATTAAGCCATGCATGTCTCAGTACAAGCCGCATTAAGGTGAAACCGCGAATGGCTCATTAAATCAGTTATGGTTCCTTAGATCGTACCCACGTTACTTGGATAACTGTGGTAATTCTAGAGCTAATACATGCAAACAGAGTCCCGACCAGAGATGGAAGGGACGCTTTTATTAGATCAAAACCAATCGGTCGGCTCGTCCGGTCCGTTTGCCTTGGTGACTCTGAATAACTTTGGGCTGATCGCACGGTCCTCGTACCGGCGACGCATCTTTCAAATGTCTGCCTTATCAACTGTCGATGGTAGGTTCTGCGCCTACCATGGTTGTAACGGGTAACGGGGAATCAGGGTTCGATTCCGGAGAGGGAGCCTGAGAAACGGCTACCACATCCAAGGAAGGCAGCAGGCGCGCAAATTACCCACTCCCGGCACGGGGAGGTAGTGACGAAAAATAACGATACGGGACTCATCCGAGGCCCCGTAATCGGAATGAGTACACTTTAAATCCTTTAACGAGTATCTATTGGAGGGCAAGTCTGGTGCCAGCAGCCGCGGTAATTCCAGCTCCAATAGCGTATATTAAAGTTGTTGCGGTTAAAAAGCTCGTAGTTGGATTTGTGTCCCACGCTGTTGGTTCACCGCCCGTCGGTGTTTAACTGGCATGTATCGTGGGACGTCCTGCCGGTGGGGCGAGCTGAAGGCGTGCGACCGCCTCGT
>NW_025729226.1:32500-35000 GCF_021461385.2 Schistocerca piceifrons
AGAGCCATCAAACTACAGCAAATATACACAACTGTCCGTATACATGCTGAAAGAGTCTGCCCAAAATGGGAACCACACGTCAGCCAGACACTCTGATCACGCACCACTCTCTGCTTCTAACAGGCGCACATACAATATGTAAGCACCAGCATGGAACAACATCCAGTGCATCTTCTCCGCCACATTACACAATCCACACTATCACAACCAGACCAGGAGGTCCGTGCGGAAAATACAATATCCCAGCCTTTCGACATCCACCATTGCGCAGACCAGGCACCAACACCCACACATGTCCTATACAACGGTGCACCCAACATCACAATAGTACCTCCTGTCACAGCGCACAAACAATGACATGAGTCAAAGACACAGGTCTCACACAAGCATAGAATTGGAGCGCCGCCTCTAATAAGCCAAAGGTGCATCCTGACGTGACAAATCTGATCATGTCACAAGCATTCACTTACTATAATCACTATCAACGAACCTGCCGCCCCCGCCCCCCCCCCCCCTACACCTTTCCGTACAACAACGTGTAACCTAACCTAACCTAACCTAACCTATGTTGTACCTTAACCTAACCTATGTTGTACCTTAACCTAACCTATGTTGTACCTTAACCTAACCTATGTTGTACCTTAACCTAACCTATGTTGTACCTTAACCTAACCTATGTTGTACCTTAACCTAACCTATGTTGTACCTTAACCTAACCTATGTTGTACCTTAACCTAACCCATGTTGTACCTTAACCTAACCCATGTTGTACCTTAACCTAACCCATGTTGTACCTTAACCTAACCCATGTTGTACCTTAACCTAACCCATGTTGTACCTTAACCTAACCCATGTTGTGCCTCAACCTAACCCATGTTGTGCCTCAACCTAACCCATGTTGTGCCTCAACCTAACCCATGTTGTGCCTTAACCTAACCCATGTTGTGCCTCAACCTAACCCATGTTGTGCCTTAACCTAACCCATGTTGTGCCTTAACCTAACCCATGTTGTGCCTTAACCTAACCCATGTTGTGCCTTAACCTAACCCATGTTGTGCCTTAACCTAACCCATGTTGTGCCTTAACCTAACCCATGTTGTGCCTTAACCTAACCCATGTTGTGCCTTAACCTAACCCATGTTGTCGCCTTAACGTAACCCACGTTGTCGCCTAAACCTGCTCTGTAATTGTTATACGACTCGTTCAATTACTGTAGTGTTGCCCACCCGCAACCCTCGCAATATAGTTCGCTACTCGCACTGCCCGCACCCCTGTGTATCGCTTCATGTTAAACACCTTGCAAGTCTTGCTCACTTTCCACATGCTCCTGCTGTACACTGTAATGTGGATGGCAGCAGGACGTACATGCCGCCCCTCCCCACGTCCCCACCTTGCCCCCTGCCTTCGCAAGCTGGTTGGTGAGAAGTTTGCATGTTCAATGCCCTTCGCATGCGACGTACTCAGGCTACGTTGTGGTGCGGCCTGTGTCAACTGTCCGCTGATGTCGTACGCGTGAACCACAATCTGTACTGCACATTCGTCCTTATGTACTGAATGATACATCGTGGCACATGTGTGACCGCACAACGACTGCGCCCAAAAACGGCGGACCATACAGTGCAAATATTGTGCACGCAGCTACGTGTCGTCTCCCTATGAGAGCTGGATTGCAGTGTGGTACGCCATAGAGACGTGTGGGAGGAACGGACGCCGTGGATGGCGATCAGCATGAGCTGTCTGTTGATGTATTCGGACCTAGTCGTCTCTCCTCACACACCGTGATGGCATGGTGCACCGCGTTCCATATCTGCGACATGCTACAGAGGCCGGTTGACAGTCGTTCGAGCAATGGACATCGCATACGTACGGGGGCCACCTTCCACGTATTGTCTAGGCGTGCACATTTTGTTGCGTGTATGTGGGCAGACGTAGTGTGGCGTGACACCTGACACAGGCATGCAATAATCGTTGAAGTTGCAAATGGCGATGGACGCCTGCGTTTTCTGGTGAAGTTACGCAAATGAACAAATGGTAACCTGTTGTGGTGCGGTTGTTCTCGCTAGGGGTGAATCGGTGATGGCGACGATAGGTTGAGGTACTAACCGGTTGTTCCAGCGATACCCACCATGCCGACGAAACTGAACGGCATCTGGGTGTGAAGCGATACGCGGCGGTGGCTGGGTGGGACCGTCCCCGGCCGGTGAGGGGGCGCCTCCCGGCGTGCTGGCCGCGCGGTGCGTGGGCGCACGCGCTACAGCCGGCTGGTGGGGGCGGCCAGTGGCAGGCGCGCCGGCCGACGGACGCGGCAGGCGTCGCAGCTGCGCGCCGGCGCACCCTGCGCGCGGCGCCGTGCGGCCAAAGTAGGTCCTCGCGGGCCCGGTGCGAAGCGCGGTGGACATCTTCAGTGTGCTGGTCCGATTGAGGACTGTGTGCGTTGAGGATGCGCCGCCGCCCGGCGCTCGGCGCCGCGACGCCGTCTGCTGCTCGGTCGCCCCAGCGG
>NW_025729226.1:45000-50000 GCF_021461385.2 Schistocerca piceifrons
GCAGTCTTGCTCACTTTCCACATGCTCCTGCTGTACACTGTAATGTGGATGGCAGCAGGACGTACATGCCGCCCCTCCCCACGTCCCCACCTTGCCCCCTGCCTTCGCAAGCTGGTTTTCGCAAGCTGGTTGGTGAGAAGTTTGCATGTTCAATGCCCTTCGCATGCGACGTACTCAGGCTACGTTGTGGTGCGGCCTGTGTCAACTGTCCGCTGATGTCAGTACGCGTGAACCACAATCTGTACTGCACATTCGTCCTTATGTACTGAATGATACATCGTGGCACATGTGTGACCGCACAACGACTGCGCCCAAAAACGGCGGACCATACAGTGCAAATATTGTGCACGCAGCTACGTGTCGTCTCCCTATGAGAGCTGGATTGCAGTGTGGTACGCCATAGAGACGTGTGGGAGGAACGGACGCCGTGGATGGCGATCAGCATGAGCTGTCTGTTGATGTATTCGGACCTAGTCGTCTCTCCTCACACACCGTGATGGCATGGTGCACCGCGTTCCATATCTGCGACATGCTACAGAGGCCGGTTGACAGTCGTTCGAGCAATGGACATCGCATACGTACGGGGGCCACCTTCCACGTATTGTCTAGGCGTGCACATTTTGTTGCGTGTATGTGGGCAGACGTAGTGTGGCGTGACACCTGACACAGGCATGCAATAATCGTTGAAGTTGCAAATGGCGATGGACGCCTGCGTTTTCTGGTGAAGTTACGCAAATGAACAAATGGTAACCTGTTGTGGTGCGGTTGTTCTCGCTAGGGGTGAATCGGTGATGGCGACGATAGGTTGAGGTACTAACCGGTTGTTCCAGCGATACCCACCATGCCGACGAAACTGAACGGCATCTGGGTGTGAAGCGATACGCGGCGGTGGCTGGGTGGGACCGTCCCCGGCCGGTGAGGGGGCGCCTCCCGGCGTGCTGGCCGCGCGGTGCGTGGGCGCACGCGCTACAGCCGGCTGGTGGGGGCGGCCAGTGGCAGGCGCGCCGGCCGACGGACGCGGCAGGCGTCGCAGCTGCGCGCCGGCGCACCCTGCGCGCGGCGCCGTGCGGCCAAAGTAGGTCCTCGCGGGCCCGGTGCGAAGCGCGGTGGACATCTTCAGTGTGCTGGTCCGATTGAGGACTGTGTGCGTTGAGGATGCGCCGCCGCCCGGCGCTCGGCGCCGCGACGCCGTCTGCTGCTCGGTCGCCCCAGCGGTTCTCGCTGGTGGTTTGTATCGCAGCTGTGCGGATGTGTTGGCGCGTGCGCTGTGCTGGGAGAGTTCGCTTCGGCACCCAAGTGGGGCATTTTGTCCTTCTGTGGCGCTGGCGTTGGAGCTGCCGGTCACCGTAGGTGGCGCGTGTTGTCTCCCGCCGGCAATGCCACGACAGCACGCTCCCGGGCCTCTGTCGGCAGCGGCAAGCTCAGTTGGGAGCACGGGTGGTCGCACCGAAAGCGTCTACTCGCCTAACTCCGGGCGATTGCGCCTCTCTCGAACCCGACCAAGTACTTGGGACGGCGCTGCGCGCCGCCGGGACCTGAGAGGGTTTCGAGGTGTATTGTGCAGGGGAGCTCAGCCTCCTCCTGTTTGCAGAATGATTGAGCGGACGCTTGCGTGTTCGCGCGGGCCCCCGGGACACACTCCCGGGCGGCCGGCTGCTCAGCTCTAGTTGACGCAGCTCCCTGGTTGATCCTGCCAGTAGTCATATGCTTGTCTCAAAGATTAAGCCATGCATGTCTCAGTACAAGCCGCATTAAGGTGAAACCGCGAATGGCTCATTAATCAGTTATGGTTCCTTAGATCGTACCACGTTACTTGGATAACTGTGGTAATTCTAGAGCTAATACATGCAAACAGAGTCCCGACCAGAGATGGAAGGGACGCTTTTATAGATCAAAACCAATCGGTCGGCTCGTCCGGTCCGTTTGCCTTGGTGACTCTGAATAACTTTGGGCTGATCGCACGGTCCTCGTACCGGCGACGCATCTTTCAAATGTCTGCCTTATCAACTGTCGATGGTAGGTTCTGCGCCTACCATGGTTGTAACGGGTAACGGGGAATCAGGGTTCGATTCCGGAGAGGGAGCCTGAGAAACGGCTACCACATCCAAGGAAGGCAGCAGGCGCGCAAATTACCCACTCCCGGCACGGGGAGGTAGTGACGAAAAATAACGATACGGGACTCATCCGAGGCCCCGTAATCGGAATGAGTACACTTTAAATCCTTTAACGAGTATCTATTGGAGGGCAAGTCTGGTGCCAGCAGCCGCGGTAATTCCAGCTCCAATAGCGTATATTAAAGTTGTTGCGGTTAAAAAGCTCGTAGTTGGATTTGTGTGTCCCACGCTGTTGGTTCACCGCCGTCGGTGTTTAACTGGCATGTATCGTGGGACGTCCTGCCGGTGGGGCGAGCTGAAGGCGTGCGACCGCCTCGTGCGTGCTCGTGCGTCCCGAGGCGGACCCCGTTGAAATCCTACCAGGGTGCTCTTTATTGAGTGTCTCGGTGGGCCGGCACGTTTACTTTGAACAAATTAGAGTGCTTAAAGCAGGCAAGCCCGCCTGAATACTGTGTGCATGGAATAATGGAATAGGACCTCGGTTCTATTTTGTTGGTTTTCGGAAACCCGAGGTAATGATTAATAGGGACAGGCGGGGGCATTCGTATTGCGACGTTAGAGGTGAAATTCTTGGATCGTCGCAAGACGAACAGAAGCGAAAGCATTTGGCCAAGTATGTTTTCATTAATCAAGAACGAAAGTTAGAGGTTCGAAGGCGATCAGATACCGCCCTAGTTCTAACCATAAACGATGCCAGCCAGCGATCCGCCGCAGTTCCTCCGATGACTCGGCGGGCAGCCTCCGGGAAACCAAAGCTTTTGGGTTCCGGGGGAAGTATGGTTGCAAAGCTGAAACTTAAGGAATTGACGGAAGGGCACCACCAGGAGTGGAGCCTGCGGCTTAATTTGACTCAACACGGGAACCTCACCAGGCCCGGACACCGGAAGGATTGACAGATTGATTAGCTCTTTCTTGATTCGGTGGGTGGTGGTGCATGGCCGTTCTTAGTTGGTGGGAGCGATTTGTCTGGTTAATTCCGATAACGAACGAGACTCTAGCCTGCTACTAGTCGCGTGACATCCTTCGTGCTGTCAGCGATTACTTTTCTTCTTAGAGGGACAGGCGGCTTCTAGCCGCACGAGATTGAGCAATAACAGGTCTGTGATGCCCTTAGATGTTCTGGGCCGCACGCGCGCTACACTGAAGGAATCCGGTGTCTTCCTAGGCGAAGGTCGGGGTAACCCGCTGAACCTCCTTCGTGCTAGGGATTGGGGCTTGCAATTGTTCCCCATGAACGAGGAATTCCCAGTAGCGCGAGTCATAAGCTCGCGTTGATTACGTCCTGCCTTTGTACACACCGCCCGTCGCTACTACCGATTGAATGATTAGTGAGGTCTTCGGACTGGTACGCGGCATTGACTCTGTCGTTGCCGATGCTACCGGAAAGATGACCAAACTTGATCATTTAGAGGAAGTAAAAGTCGTAACAGGTTTTCCGTAGGTGAACCTGCGGAAGGATCATTACCGACTAGACTGCATGTCTTTCGCTGTGCGTGTCGTGTCGCGCAACACGCTACCTGTACGGCTCGCCGTAGCCGTGCGCCGCGTGCGGAACCACGCGTGCCTCTCAAAACTAGCGGCAATGTTGTGTGGTACGAGCGCTGGAAGCGCTGGAGCGGCTGGCCTGCGGCACCTGGCGCCTGGCGCCGGTTTTGAATGACTTTCGCCCGAGTGCCTGTCCGCTCCGGTGTGGAGCCGTACGACGCCCGTCGGCCGTGAGGCCGTTGGACACAGAACGCTGGAACAGGGGCCGCCACACGCCCTCACTCCCGCCTATGCGACCGTCTCGAAAGAGACGGCGGAAACTGAGAAAAGATCACCCAGGACGGTGGATCACTCGGCTCGTGGGTCGATGAAGAACGCAGCAAATTGCGCGTCGACATGTGAACTGCAGGACACATGAACATCGACGTTTTCGAACGCACATTGCGGTCCATGGATTCCGTTCCCGGGCCACGTCTGGCTGAGGGTCGGCTACGTATACTGAAGCGCGCGGCGTTTGCCCCGCTTCGCAGACCTGGGAGTGTCGCGGCCGCCTGTGGGGCCGGCCGCGTCTCCTCAAACGTGCGATGCGCGCCCGTCGCCTGGCGGTTCGCATACCGGTACTTTCTCGGTAGCGTGCACAGCCGGCTGGCGGTGTGGCGTGCGACACCTCGTACAACGACCTCAGAGCAGGCGAGACTACCCGCTGAATTTAAGCATATTACTAAGCGGAGGAAAAGAAACTAACAAGGATTCCCCCAGTAGCGGCGAGCGAACAGGGAAGAGTCCAGCACCGAACCCCGCAGGCTGCCGCCTGTCGTGGCATGTGGTGTTTGGGAGGGTCCACTACCCCGACGCCTCGCGCCGAGCCCAAGTCCAACTTGAACAACTTGAATGAGGCCACGGCCCGTAGAGGGTGCCAGGCCCGTAGCGGCCGGTGCGAGCGTCGGCGGGACCTCTCCTTCGAGTCGGGTTGCTTGAGAGTGCAGCTCCAAGTGGGTGGTAAACTCCATCTGAGACTAAATATGACCACGAGACCGATAGCGAACAAGTACCGTGAGGGAAAGTTGAAAAGAACTTTGAAGAGAGAGTTCAAAAGTACGTGAAACCGTTCTGGGGTAAACGTGAGAAGTCCGAAAGGTCGAACGGGTGAGATTCACGCCCATCCGGCCACTGGCCTCCGCCCTCGGCAGATGGGGCCGGCCGCCCGCGCGGAGCAATCCGCGGCGGGGTCGTGTCCGGTTGCCTTTCCACTCGCCGCGGGGTGGGGCCGTTCCGGTGTGCGGTGGGCCGCACTTCTCCCCTAGTAGGACGTCGCGACCCGCTGGGTGCCGGCCTACGGCCCGGGTGCGCAGCCTGTCCTTCCGCGGGCCTCGGTTCGCGTCTGTTGGGCAGAGCCCGCGG